>NW_028225183.1:52373861-52646361 GCF_052327205.1 Somniosus microcephalus
CGCGACTTGAGTCTGGCCCGGCCTCACGCGATAGGTTGCGCGGTGGCATCTCTCTCTCTGCTCTTGAAGCCGGCTCGGGCGGGGGGCGGGGTCTCTCTCTCCGCTCTTGAAGCCGGCTCGGGTGGGGGGCGGGGTCTCTCTTTCTGCTCCTGAAGCCGGCTCGGGCGTGGGGTGGGGTCTCTCTCTCTGCTTCTGAAGCCGGCTCGGGCGGGGGGCAGGGCTCGGGAGATCGTGCCTCCGGAGATCGGGGGGGGGGCGAGCCTCGGGAGATCGGGGGGTGGCGAGCCTCGGGAGATCGGGGGGGGGCGAACCTCGGGAGATCGGAGGGGCCGAGCCTCGGTAGATCGGGTGGGGGCGAGCCTTCGGAGATCGGGGGTGGGGGGCCAGCCTCGGGAGATCGGGGGGCGGGAGCCTCGAGAGATCGGGGGGCGGGGCTTGGGAGATGGGGGGGTGGGCTCGGGAGATCGGGAGGCGGTGCTCAGGAGATCGGGCCTCAGGAGGGCGGGGCTCAGGACATCGGGGCGCAGGGCTCGGGGACTCCCGCCCCCTCCACCCCTCCCTCTCCCCCCTCGCCCCTTCCCTCCCCCCCACTTCCCCCCTCCCCCTCCCCTCCCCTCCCCTCTCCCCCCCTCCCCTCCCTCCCCCTTCCCCCCTCCCCTCCCCCTTCCCCCCCTCCCCTCCCCCCTCCCCTCCACCTCCCCTCCCTTCCCCACCGTACCCCATCCCCTCCCCCTGCCCCCTCCTCTCCCCCTCCCCTCCCCCTCCCCTCCACTCCCCCCTCCTCCCCCTCCCCTCCCCCCTCCCCCAGGGTAAGAGGCAATGGATAGTGTCTGCTTCTCTGCCGTGCTGACGCACAGCTAGCTCCACTGTCTGTCTGATTCTTTGTCTCCTGCTCTATCCGCCTGAATGTGTGTCTGTCTTATTCTACAGCTCTTCATTTGCTGAGTGCAGCCCTCCTGAACCGCTCTGACTGACTAACTCCTGTGACTCCGTGTCTGCCTATTTATGAGCCTGAATGGCCACATTTCTGAGTTGCTGTCATCGCTCTGTGTCACGGGCCAGGCCCTCAGGATGTCAATACTCTGCCAAAATGTCCCCTTCACCGCTTGTTCTGCCCGTGCACCCAGACTGACAATGTCAAAAATGTGCATCAGCTTCTGTAAACAAAAGGCCTTCTGTTACTTCAGGTGAAGGCCTATCAGAAATGGTCGGTTTTAAGACAGATTCAGAACAGAGAAGCACAAACTTCGGCCAGTGAGTGAAACGACCACGGCAGAACCTGCAATCATGAGATAATGTCACGATCAGCACCAGAATTCAGACGCCGAATCCATTGGGCCATGCCGCCGCTGCCACCGCCAAAATACGTTGTTGTGGGGAGATTTCTGAGCTAATTGAGGGTAGCAGCTATAAAGGAGCAGATTTGGGAAAAGGGGAAGATATTTTCAATTAATGAACAGATGTGCTGCGAGCTGGATTCACTCCTGCGCAGAGAAACCCAATGTATCTTCGAACATAACACCTTAACAATTCGGTCATTAAAGCTGAATTCGCACTCTTTTTGAAAAACTAACACACAGACTGACCCGGGACCGTGAGCCCTCCCCGTCTGCACAGAATGATCCGGTTGAACAACAATCCTGATTACGATTAGTAATGAAGTCAGACGCCTTATCAATTAGGCCAAGGATATTTCGTGTGCAATCCGGCTACTTTGCTTCTGAAGGCCGGCCCTGCTGACGCAATGCTTGTCTGTCGAGTGGTCCCGCAGGTCTAAATGTATTGGTTGGTTTCAAAGCACCAATTCAGCTTGGTGCGACTGGGCCGTGTGATTTTGGAAGCTGACACAGGGAGTAAACAGAGAAGGAAAAGCACAGGGAAATAGACAAGAGGGAGAAAAACAGCTGTCTGTCAGAACACTGTAACAGGCAGCTGCTGATTCCTGTCACCAGGTCATCGCTGAAGTTCAGGTCTTTGATTACACTTTTTCAGACACTGTTTAAAATACCGGATATTCTGGGTTGACATCGCGGCAGGACAATTTGTCTTCAATTTATTCATGATAGTTACCTCATTTGTGAATTTTAACAACAAAATAAAGTGGTAAACATTTCAAATATATTTCCGTGTGTCCTGGTCATCGTGTATCACTAAAACAGATTATCTGATCACTTATCATTTTGCTGTTTTAATACACATGTTTTCTGTTAGCGTTAATTAAAAGACAATGATGCAGTGTATCATTGGAAATTGATTCACTCTCCACACACAGTGAAATATATGAGAGAGATTGACAACTCCCATCCCTATCTGAGCTTTTTCGGCGGTTGTTGTATCACTTGCTGCTCCATATCTTCTCGCTGCCTTCCAGTCGAGCGCTGGTTCCTCTTCAAAGATTTTCAGGTTTAAAAAGGAATGTCCATCACTGTGTGAGTAGAACAGTGGGGCACGAAAGGGCGGGGAATTTGTTCTCTTGCCGATTCCCCACTAGCTCCATGCTCTGTATTACCCTAAACGTTTTACAACTACAGCTAAGA
Source organism: Somniosus microcephalus (assembly GCF_052327205.1). Classification (NCBI taxonomy): domain Eukaryota; kingdom Metazoa; phylum Chordata; class Chondrichthyes; order Squaliformes; family Somniosidae; genus Somniosus; species Somniosus microcephalus. The sequence continues at coordinate 52,376,399 of NW_028225183.1, forward strand.
ACAACCTCTAACTGCAGCACTTGACAGCTCAACCCGCCTCTTTAAATTGCAGTTTAGAATGATGGAGGTTAGAATAATTTCCTTCAGCTACAGGTAGCTAACAAAAGGGCAAAATAATCAACGTATCGAGCAGCATCAAAGTCAGCCCTCCGCCAGCAAGCTGATGCATCGGGATGAGCGCTTGCTGGGCGGCTGCTGCCTCGATAATTTAGTGGCCTAACAAATCATGAACTGTCTGAGTGCAGCAGTTGCGACGCTTTAGAAGACAGCTGCAAACGGCAAAGTTGTTCCACTCTCAGGTCCTCCGCTCTGCTCAAAACTGCTTTGGACCTTGAAGCCGCTCTGGACATTAACCTCACTGAAGCAAAGAGTGACCACGGTGTGTCTGTCAGCGGGTAGGTGACGAGGTTAGGGTTGCTGTGGGTCATTTGCAATCGAGGCTAGGGCACGATGCAAGGGGGAGGGTTGCTTCGAGGTTTGGAATACATTGCCAGTCGGGAGCGTGACAAATCGAAAGCAACTAAAAAAAGAATAACCCAGTCACCAGATTTGAGAATCTGTAGATCTGCTTTGGGAAAGTGGATCAGAGCAGAATGAAGGGCGAACTGTCCGACTGCCCAGAAGTAATCTAGGCACAGCTCGGTCTGTGCATTCCCTGGTTTACGACGCTGCAACATTCCTCACACAGAAATAATACAACCCATTGGGAAGAATTCTAACAGCCGATAATTTATTCTACTGATTGAAGGAATGCCGAACGTGGTTACCGAGTGACGGTGAAAAGTTTACTAACTTTTGTGCCATTTAACCGAATTGTGATGAAATTTGATCCTGTGTCATTTTATATACTGGATTTGAAGGGTCTCGGTAAAAATGTTCAGTCATTCTGACAGCGGGGTGCGGGTGAGTCGCTGGTGAGTGTAACTGGCTCAGGGCTGGGTGCAGGAAGCTTTACGACGGACTCTCCCTCTCTCTCTCTGCTGCAGAGATTGATTGACAGCTGGAGACTGTTGGTGCATTGATTAATGAAGGATGTTCCCTCCAAACCGTGTTATGATTGACAGTTGCAAACCACGTGTTTGTCCCAGGACATAAACCAGCACGGTTATAATTGCCCAGTTTATAAACACGGTTCAGCGGCAGTAATGTGAGAATTTGCCTTGTTGGATGCTGCCTTTATGCAGCCGCGATGGCGGAGTTGTTAAGGGGTTCGTACTTGAAATCCAATGGGGTTTCCCCACGCAGGCCCGATCCATGCACACAAAGGATTGGCTCAGTGTTGCTCACAATGCTTGTTTTCTTTAGAATCATAGAAATCTACGGCACAGAAGGAGGCCATTCGACCCACTGTGTCTGTGCCAGGCGTAAAAGAGCAATCGAGCTCCCAGCGACCTCTCCGCTTTACAGAATGTTAGACGTTTCAGTCCCGGTTTTAAGGATACCGAATAATTGGCTAGAAAGCTGCACTAATTAACTCCAGCTTGATTTCATTATTATTTCAATAAAGAAACTTATAAACTAACTGTTCAAGAAGGCATGCTGGGAGGCTTGACCAATATCCAAAAGTGTTCTGCAGACTGTCACACAGAACTGAGCACAGAATAATCAATTCTAATAAAATTATCAGCAATATTTCGGATTGCTGCAAAACCTTAGTTCTGAGGAGAGCTCATCGACCTGTAACGTTAACCCTTTGTTTCTCTTTCCACAGATGTTCCCGGACCTGCGGAGACTTTCCAGCATTTTCAGAATATATCCATTTTCACGATCTGCATTCTGCTTCTTTGTATGATATTAGGCTCCAGTTTGCATTAGCAAACAAGAAAATAATTGTGTTGCTTCGAAAATAAGAAGAAGCTGAACTGTGAGCATTGGTGGTTCAGGTGTAGAATTCTGGCCTGCCACTTGGGCTCCCTCCCCGGCTAATGCAAAACTCCAAACTTTCTTAATTTATTTTAGGAATCATTTTAAATCAAAGCAGTTACATGTACAAAAAAGACTCGCTGTTGGAATCAGATCCCAATTTCTTTGTCTATTTGACGGTGACTCCCGATGCTGCACCTATCGGCCAGACAGTTCAGCTTTCGGTTTTCTGGTGATGGGGAAGCTGAAGGGCCCACATGCTCAATGAAAAAGGAGAATATACATTAAGCAAATAGTCACGGATAACTAAAGCAGACCAGATACAAGCAGCATCAGTCAGTGGTCACCTGGACTGATGGGTAAGCTTATTGGCCGTTTTGTACATCCCAAGTTCGAATTCCACCATAAGCAGATTACATACTGCGTGAAAACGTATTCTATAAGAAACACACCCCTTTTACAATTGACCATTTGAAAAAGTCTCTGACTTGGTGAAACGGGAATAAGAAAATTGCTCTCACCGACTGAAGCTGACTGTTAATTTACAACATTGACGACCCTCTGTTCCCCGACATCTCTGGGAGGTTGTTTGTGCAATCCTTTGGGAATAGAGATCCAAAGTATGTATTTAATTGGTTTGCCATGTCTTTGTTCCCCATTATACATTCCCCTGATTCTGATTGTACATTGTATAAGAGAACGGGATTGGATGGAAATAGAGACATGGAAACACAGAAGATAAGAGCAGGAGTACGCCATTCGGCCCGTCGAGCCTGCTCCAGCATTTAATGAGATCATGGCTGATAATCCAAGTACTGTACCGTGTCCCTGCTTTCTACCCATATCCCTTGATCCCTGCAGCCTTAAGACATATATCTAACTCCTTCTTGAATATATTTAATGAATTGGCCTCAGCTGCCTTCTGTGGTAAATAATTCCACAGGTTCACCACTCGCTGGGTGAAGAAATTCCTCCTCATCTCTGTCCAAAGGGGCTTACCCCTTATCTTTTGACTGTGACCCCTGTTTCTGGACTGCCCCGCTATCAGGAACATCCTTCCTGCATCTAGTTTGTCTAGTACTATTAGAATTTTATAAATTTCATTGAGAACCCCTCTTATTCTTCTGAACTCCAGCGAATATAAGACCAATCGACCCAATCTCTCCTCATACGTCATTCATGCCATCCCAGGTATCAGTCTGGTGAATCTTCGCTGCACTCCCTCCATGGCAAGAACATCCTTCCTCAGATAACTGGCCAAACTGCACACAATACTCAAGGTGTGGTCTCACCAAGGCCCTGTACAACTGCAGCAAGACATCCTTGCTCCTAGACACGAATTCTCTCGCTATGAAGGCCGACAAAGAATCTGACAGATGGAGTTTAATGTGGGAAAGTGGAGGGTATCCACTTTAGTAGGAAAAATAAAGAAAAGATATTATTATTTAAATGGGGTGAGATTACAAAATGCTATGATACAGAGGGGTCTGGGGTCCTTGTACATGAATTACAAAATGTTAACATGCAGGTAGAGTAAGTAATTAGGAAGGCAAATGGAATGTTGGCCTTTATTGCAAAGGGAATGGAGTCTAAAAGTAGGGAATCCTGCTACAACTATGCAGGGCGCTGGTGAGACAACACCTGGAGTACTGCGTACAGTTTTGATCTCCTTACTTAAGGAATAATATACTTGCATTGGAGGCAGTTAAGAGAAGGTTCCTGAAGTTGATTCCGGAGATGAAGAACTTGTCTTATGAAGACAGTTTGAGCAGGTTGGGCCTATGCTCATTGGACTTTAGAAGAATGAGAGGGGGTTCTGGAGGGGCTTGACAGGCTAGATGCAGGTAGGATGTTTCCCCTCGTGGGTGAACCGAGAACTGGGGCATGTTTTCAGAATAAGGGGGCACCTTTTTAAATCGGAAATGAGGAGGAATTTCTGCTGTAAGAGAGTCGTGAATCTTTGGAATGCTCTTCCCCAGAGAGCTGTGTAGGCTGTGTCTTTGAATATATCTAAGTTGGAGATAGACAGATTTTTGAAATGTAAGGGAGTCAAGGGTTATGGGGAGCCGGCAGGGAAGTTCAGATCAGCCATGATCCTATTGAATGGCAGAGCAGGCTCGAGGGCGAAGTGATCTACTCCTGCTCCTACGTCGTATGTTGCCCTCCGGAAATCCTTTTGACTCTCAACCACGCGTCAAACATCCCTGAAGCCCTAAAATGTTACCATCGCTTCGGGCTCTAACCGCCTTTAACCAAATTCTTCCTCCCAATCCTCCTCCTTTCTCGCTCGGGGCTCAGTGTCTCCCTCCTTGTCGAAGCTCGGAGCTGTTTCCCTGAGGTTTGTCCCACGGAAGTGACAGGATGGATTTGTCTTCCTTTACTCAACTTATTATTATGTTCCTTGACAGCAGAATGACGGAAAGTTTGACACATATTTAATAATTGCCTTTTTGTACAACATTTAATGAAACCTCTTTAATTTAAAATGTTTACTTAAGTAAGAATTTTAGCGCTGCATTGGCCGAGCATTGGCCCCGGGTCTCTCGCGTAACAAGCGAAAATTCCATCCCGAACCACCAATGTTCTCTAAGTCCTCCGCTTCAATTCTCCTGTCACATTTTTCTTTCTGTTATTGAAAGAATAAAAGACAAAGCAAAACACTGCAGAGTCTGGAACGGGAATTATTCAGAAAATGCTGTAAACACTCCACAAATCCGGGATCATCTGTGCAGAGGAAACACAGGGTTAACGTTTCAGTTGCAGGAGCTCTCCTCAGATCTAAGGTTTTACACCAATCATTGTAAAAAATTGCAGGCAATTTGATTAAAACTGATATTTTCAAGCTCTGTTCAGTGTGATTTTACAGATACAGTGCTATTTTGTTGCTTAAATTCACAAATTATAAAATAAAGGTGGGAGTCCAAGTCATAAACTCCCCTTTACTGAAGGGGCACTTTAACCAACCACGGCACGGAGCCAATGCTACAGGTATCGCCAGTCCCTCTGGATTGGTTTATCTTTGACTCTCCAACTGTGGGTGGTTCCTGAATCCGGGAGTTTGTGCTGCTTTGTGTGTGAGTGGCAGACTTGAGGAAAAGTCTTGCCCGCGCTCCCAGATTGACAATGTGGAAAATGTGGAGCAGGCGTCTGGAAACAAATGGATTTTTCATATTAACCTCACAGTTTCAGCACATTTGGGACTGAATTCCAGGTTTAATAATAAAATCGTAGGTTTCTTGTTATGAACTGGACACAATCTCTGCACAGAATTGTCGGCAGTTTATTATTTTAAGTCTTCTGCAATGTCGACAAGCTGAGGGAATTGGGGCTCTTTCACAAAAAAGCGAGGGGCTCGTCCGAGATTTGGATATTCGCCTCGTGCATGTAAATCAATGGATTATTCTGTGTGAAAGTCATGGCACAGAAATTCATGTCGGGGGCTTCCCGCGGATGCAAGCCCCCGACCTACACTTACCTAGCGCGCCGACAGTTGATGCCTGGGCCTGTGCGGATTTCCAGTCTGTGGCCCGGTTCAGCTCCCAGCGCACTGTGCTTTCGTGACCCAGTGGCGTACTTAGTGCGATGCGTCGGCTGGGATCACGTGAGCACTGGTCACCCAATCAGAGGATGCAAAAGTTCATTCATGAGTTTGACAGTAAGAACTGTCAAACTCCAGAAAACTCCGGGCGCCCAAAACAGAATTTAAACTTGAAATAAAATTTAAAAAATCATCACATTATTTAAATGAACTATAACTAACTTTAAATAACTGGTTTAAACAATAAATTAAATTTTTGAAAACTATAATTTTATAAAAAGGCGTGGCTAAAAATACACTTACCTTACTGTAAAGTCTATAAAAATAATAAACCTGTGGAAAAAAAATTCTAATTCTAATTATTAGACCACTTACCTTTTAAAATTAAGTTCTTATGTCTGCTTTTTTCAAGTGTAAAAAGTGGAGGCCTTCACGCACGGGCAAACCTGGAAAAAAAAGGAAGTTCAACGCACACGCGCAGACTGCTGTGCGCACGCGTTCGACCTGTGAACCCCTTGGTTCAGAGGATTGGAAATGCCGGATTCCCGCGCATGCGTAGTGCATGCAAGATTCTGGCACGTCCATCGGGTGCAAGCGTGAGTACTCCATCTGTACTCATGCGTTGGGGCCCGAATTTTTGGGCCCTTATCTCTAGACCCCAATGTCTCCGTCGCTGTGTTTTTTTCCTGATGGACTTCTCAGGCTTCCTTCAACTGCCGAGGCTGAACTAACACACAACACCATCAGAAAAGTGTAAAGAAAGAAATAATGACAGAGATGGCTGGGAACGTAATTAAGAAAAGGAAATTTCAGACTTTCTAAACGATTCTGGTGATGTGAGGCCAATGTAGATGACTTGAAATATTTCGTGTACCACGTGATCTTGCTGTAAACTGAAAAGTAATCGAGATTGGATGGAAAGAAGCGGTACATTGTATAAGAAAGCTGGATTGGACGGACAGAAGCTGCACATTCTGTAAGAAAGCGGGATTGGACGGACAGGACCGGTACTTTGTACAAGAAAGCAGGATTGGATAGACAGAAGCTGTACTTTGTATAAGAAAGCGAGATTGGGTGGACAGAAGCGGTACATTGTATAAAAAAGCGGGATTGGATGGACAGAAGCTGTACTTTGTATAAGAAAGCGAGATTGGGTGGACAGAAGCGACACATTGTATAAGAAAGCGGGATTGGATGGACAGAAGCGGTACATTGTATAAGAAAGCGGGATTGGATGGACAGAAGCTGTACTTTGTATAAGAAAGCGGGATTGGATGGACAGAAGCGGAACATTGTATAAGAAAGCGGGATGGGATGGACAGAAGCGGTACATTGTATAAGAAAGCAGGATTGGATGGACAGAAGCGGCACATTGGGCCAGAAATTCGCGGCCAAAGGCGTGAGTGCGCTCGGGGTACTCACGCATCTGGCCGTTGGAAATGCCGGCGTTCAGCATGAACAGCGCATGCGGGGAACGCCGGCATTTCCAGACCTCGAGCGCGTGCGACTACACAGGCAGTGCTTGCGCAGTGAACTTCGTAGATTTCATTCATGAAATCCGTGAGGGTAAGTCCTCAGATTTTACACTTGAAAAAAGCAAGTGTAAAGTGGTTCATTGGCTGCGGAGGAAGAAACATTTTATCGTGGAGCTTCTGAAATGAAATATTTTTGTTTGGGAAAGGGAGGGAAGTTATTTTAAGAAATTTTAAGTAAGTTTTAAAGTTAAAATTTTTTTTTTTTTAAAGGGTTTTCAGAACGGTAGGTAGAAGGAGCAATTGTGGCTGTGTGAATGGAATGTGAGAATGAGTTATGTATGTATGTCCACATATATTCCTTTACGTATATGTATGTATGTTTTATATTCCTTTACTAATGTGTATGAATGTATGTTTTTAATTATGATTTTCCAATAAGTTACTTTCTCTGAAAGTCATAATTAAATAATACATTCATACACATAAGTAAAGGAATATATACATAACACGCAAAGGACTATATACAGACATACATACTTTCAGAAGCTCCACGATAATAAATATCTTCCTCTGCAGCCTCTGGAGCAACTGTACCCATGCTTTTTTCATATGTAAGTTGTAATGACTTGACCTCACTGAAAGCATTAATGAAAGCGGCGAATTATACTGCGCACGCACTGCCTGTGCAGTCGCACGCATTCTGCCTCTGAACCCCTTCGTTCAGAGGACAGGAAATGCCGGTTTTCCCCACATGCACTGTGCATGCTGAAAACCGGCATTTCATCCAGCCAGATGCGTAAGTACCCCGACTGTACTCGCGCATTTGGAAGGGAATTACTGGGGCAACATTTTACATGTCAATAAAATGAAAAATTTAACAATTGCACGACTTGCCCCCTCGCATCTGCGACTGAGGGTCCAAGGAGGTGCATTGTGCAAGAGGTCATCACCGTACGTATCCTCACACTGTTCCCTTTGGGGAACTGTATGAAGTGGTGGAAGGATTTATGGCCGTGTTTAACGCTCATTCCGTGACCGTAACCATTTTTAACCAGCCATTAGGGTGGTTAGTCCTATGGCGGGAGGGTTTTACGGGCTCCCACAACCCATCTGAGGGGGGGGGCCACCAACACCCACGGACGCAAGTATCCCGCTGGACGTCCACCCAGAATTTAAAGTTGGAACTCCGACTCCACTTGCCGGGACTGTCTGGAGTGGGGTTCAAAACCCTACTCCTTCTGGCCCAGCGGTGGGGATGCTTACTGCTATGCAAAAGGACCACTCCGCACAAAAGGTGACACCCATATGTTTCCTGCGCCTTTTCCCTCCCCATGACTGGAGCCCTATGCTGCCATTTCACGTTGCTAATCGGATTGGGCCTTTGTCATATCGGTAGGATCCCCACCGCTGGGCCTGATCAGGGTAGGGTTTCGAACCCCGCTCCAGACAGTCCCGGCAAGTGGAGTCGGAGCTCCGGCTCTAAATTCTGGGTTGACATCCAGTGGGATATTTGCGTCCGTGGGTGTGGGTGGCCCCCCCTCCTTGTTTCACTTGTGGGAGCCCGTAAAACCCTCCCGCCATAGGACTAACCACCCTAATGCCTGGTTCAAAGATGGTTACGGTCACGGAATGAGCGTTAATCATGGCCATAAATCCTTCCACCACTTCATACAGTTCCCCAAAGGGAACAGTGTGAAGACACGTATGACGACGACATTGCTAAATAAATAAATGGAATTTAAAAAATTCTTTTAGGGCTTTTAAATGTCTTTAAATTGCTTTAATGCGATTTAAAACTACTTCAGATTACTCAAAATAATGTAAACATTTTAAAAAGTTTATAAAAGTTACCAAAATCTTCAAAAAACTTCCAAAAACCTATTAAAACTGCTGCTTTGCATGTAAAAATGGTTAGCAGCTTCACAGAAACATTGGGGGCGTGTCCAGTGAAACTGAAACCTCAAGGGGAGTGTCTCACTTGCACTGCACGCTCCTGGCTTCGCGCTGGCTGCACTCCTCGGCGACGTGACGTCATACGCTGCCCGGGATTCTTCTTCTGGAAACACCAATTCCAGGCATCCCTGGAGCTGATCGGCAGTAGCGCGGGGTAAGTGTAACACGCTGCAAGCCCCGTTCTGGAATTTCTGGGCCAATGTATAAGAAAGCGAGATTGGATGGACAGAAGCGGTACATTGTATAAGAAAGCGAGATTTGGTGGACAGAAGCGGTACATTGTATAAGAAAGCGGGATTGGATGGACAGAAGCTGTACTTTGTATAAGAAAGCGGGATTGGATGGACAGAAGCGGTACATTGTATAAGAAAGCGGGATTGGATGGACAGAAGCGGTACATTGTATAAGAAAGCGGGATTGGATGGACAGAAGCGGTACATTGTATAAGAAAGCGAGATTGGATGGACAGAAGCGGTACATTGTATAAGAAAGCGAGATTGGATGGACAGAAGCGGTACATTGTATAAGAAAGCGGCATTGGATGGACAGAAGCGGTACATTGTATAAGAAAGCGGGATTGGATGGACAGAAGCGGTACATTGTATAAGAAAGCGGGATTGGATGGACAGAAGCGGTACATTGTATAAGAAAGCGGGATTGGATGGACAGAAGTGGTACATTGTATAAGAAAGCGGATTGGATGGTCAGAAGAGGTAGATTGTAAAAGAAAGAGGGATTGGATGGACAGAAGCGGTACATTGTATAAGAAAGGGGGATTGGATGGACAGGAGCAGTACATTGTATAAGAAAGCGGGATTGGATGGACAGAAGCGGTACATTGTATAAGAAAGGGGGATGGGATGGACAGGAGCGGTACATTGTATAAGAAAGCGGGATTGAATGGACAGAAGCGATACATCGTATAAGAAAGCCGATTGGATGGTCAGAAGAGGTACATTGCAAAAGAAAGTGGGATTGGATGGACAGATGCTGTACATTGTATAAGAAAGCGGGATTGGTTGGACAGAAGAGGTACATTGTAAAAGAAAGTGGGATTGGATGGACAGAAGCGGTACATTGTAAAAGAAAGCGGGATTGAATAGACAGAAGTGGTACATTGTATAAGAAAGCGGATTGGATGGTCAGAAGATGTACATTGTAAAAGAAAGTGGGATTGGATGGACAGAAGCTGTACATTGTAAAAGAAAGGGTGATTGGATGGACAGAAGCTGTACATTGTATAAGAAAGCGGGATTGGATGGACAGAAGCTTTACATTGTATAAGAAAGTGGGATTGGATGTACAGAAGCTGTACATTGTATAAGAAAGTGGGATTGGATGGACAGAAGCGGTAAATTGTATAAGAAAGCGGGATTGGATGGACAGAAGCGATACATTGTATAAGAACGCGGGATTGGTAGGACAGAAGCGGTACATTGTATAAGAAAGCGGGATTGAATGGACAGCAGCGGTACATTGTAAAAGAAAGTGGGATTGGATGGACAGAAGCGGTACCTTGTATAAGAAAGCGGGATTGAATGGACAGAAGCAGTACATAGTATAAGAAAGCGGTATTGGATGGACAGAAGCGGTACATTGTATAAGAAAGCGGCATTGAATGGACAGAAGCGGTACATTGTATAAGAAAGCGGGATTGGATGGACAGAAGAGGTACATTGTAAAAGAAAGTAAGATTGGATGGACAGAAGCGGTACAATGTATAAGAAAGCCGGATTGAATGGACAGAAGCTGTACATTGTAAAAGAAAGTGGGATTGGATGGACAGAAGCTGTACATTGTAAAATAAAGGGTGATTGGATGGACAGAAGCTGTACATTGTATAAGAAAGTGGGATTGGACGGACAGAAGCGGTACATTGTATAAGAAAGCGCTTTGGATGGACAGAAGCGGTACATTGTATAAGAAAGGGTGATTGGATGGACAGAAGCTTTACATTGTATAAGAAAGTGGGATTGGATGTACAGAAGCGGTACATTGTATAAGAAAGTGGGATTGAATGGACAGAAGCAGTACATAGTATAAGAAAGCGGTATTGGATGGACAGAAGCGGTACATTTTATAAGAAAGCGGCATTGAATGGACAGAAGCGGTACATTGTATAAGAAAGCGGGATTGGATGGACAGAAGCGGTACATTGTAAAAGAAAGGGTGATTGTATGGACAGAAGCTGTACATTGTATAAGAAAGGGGGATTGGATCGTTAGAAGCGATACATTGTATAAGTGAGCGAGATTGGAAGGACAGAAGCGGTAAATTGTATAAGAAAGCGGGATTGGATGGACAGAAGCTGTACATTGTATAAGAAAGCGGGATTGGCTGAACCGAAGCGGTACATTGTAAAATAAAGCGGGATTGGATGGTCAGAAGCGATATATTGTATACGAAAGCGGGATTGGATGGACAAAAGCTATAAATTGTATAAGAAAGCGGGAATGGATGGACAGAAGTTTTACATTGTATAAGAAAGCACGATTGGATGGACAGAAGTTGTACATTGTAAAAAAATGCGGGATTGGATGGACAGAAGCTGTACCTTGTATAAGGAAGCGGGATTGGATGGACAGAAGTGGTACATTGTATAAGAAAGCGCGATTGGATGGAGAGAATTTAATGGACAGAAGCGGTACTTTGTATAAGAAAGCGGGATTGGATGGACAGATGCGGTGCATTGTATAAGAAAGCGGGATTGGATGGACAGAAGCGGTACCTTGTATAAGAACGCGGAATTTGATGGACAGAAGCGATACTTTGTATAAGAAAGCGGGATTGGATGGACAGAAGCTGTACATTGTATAAGAACGCAGGATTAGATGCCCTGAAGCGGCACATTGTATAAAGAGCGGGATTGGCTGGGCATAAGCGGTCTGAAAGGACGGCTCATCGGCTGTGGGTGGCAACTAAATCTTACTGCTTCATTTCCAGAGACTCAGGATATGATTCTCGTTGGAAGGGCGGGGTTTCAATGTTTGAAAAGGAGGACATTCCCAGGTTCAAATTATGTCGTGTTTAGCTTTGCAAAATTTGGAATTGACATCTCCAGAGAATGTTTGAGTTCCAATAGAAATAATGCACTGGGTTCGTCGACAAAACACACGTGGAGTAAATAAAATATTTCAAGGCGGTGCACAGTTTGAAGCTAACTAGCTAATTAATCACAATTAAACTGACCACATTGTCGATTCCCATTCCTTGAAGGACATGCATAAACGTATTGTGGTTTTGCAGCTGAAGCTCACCAGGGATACCCGCCTAATCAGCGACTCTGTTGGGACTCGAACCAACATCATTTAAATGCCTTTTCGACCATTGAACTAGAATTGCAATGCGGTAGCCATTCTCTTCCTCATTTCTTGCTGTACCAGGATGCGAGCTTTCTGCGTTTCTTGCACGTGCACAACCAATTCTCGCTGAACACCAACATTGAAAAAATATTCTGATTTTCAAATCTTCCTACCAAAGTGAATAACCTCACATTTCCCTACATTATACTCCAACTGCCACCTTACTGCCCACTCATTTAGTCTATCTATATCCCTTTGCAGACTCCTTGTGTTCCCCTCAGAGCTTACTGTCCCACCTAGATTTGTATCATCAGCAAAATTGGAAAAAATTTATCTCGGCATCTACATCTAGGTCATTAATATAGATTGTAAATAGCTGATGCTCCAACACTGATCCTTGCATCACCCCACTAGTTACAGCCTGCCAACCTGAAAAAGCTCTGTTTATCCCTACTCTCTGTTTTCTGTCTGGTAACCAATCCTCTATCCATGCTACTATATTACCCCAACCCCATGAGTCCAAACCTTGTGTAATAACATTTTATGTGGCACATTAACGAATGCCTTTTTGAAATCCAAATATACTACATCCACTGGTTCCCCTTTAGCTACCCTGCTAGTTATATTTTGTTGGTGGTGGAAGCTTATTTACTCCTTCAAAACCGTGCTCACACGCCAGTGCCTTATGATCCAAAATTGAAATCGGCAACTTCTCCCAGCTTTTTCTTCCCTTCACAATCAATAGCCCTCGTTTACTTTCCTCCTTCAATTGTCTCTTGCCTGCGGCACTGCCTTAATCTAACCTTCACTGTCATGTACTTACGCCGTTACATTTGCTCTACTACCACCGCTGTTCCTAGTGGGCACGTGTTGCATTTGCACCAATGCACATTAGTGCCTGAAAACCAGTCGATACATTTAGATCTGCGGGACCATGCGACAGACAACCGCTGGGGCAGCAGACAAGCGCTGGGGCAGCGGGGCCGGTGATCGCAAGGCCACGGCCCGAACTTTCACTTTGTTTTCCTGGGGGAATCGTGATAAAGGCGATGTTAACTGAAGAACTGAGTTTTGTGTTCATGGTACTTGGAGCTTCGCCCTTACCAGTTCAGGTGCGTGAGCCACGGGCAGCGCTGCATAGTTGCGAGTGGGGGACTAGATGTGAAACTTTAGCTTTCTGGTGCAGTGCAGTAACATCGGAAGTGGACCGCCTTCAAATTAACAGGTTGGTTGAAGGGTGCAATTGAAACAATTAAAGGGTAAATAGAAAGAGTGCTAGTTGGTGAAAGCAGTGATTACAGGATGCTTGCCATAACTGAAAGTGTTTTGAATGCCCGTGGCATGGGACACTGTTTTTTTATGATGAGCGGGGGCAGGAATAACGTTTAACATACATAAACTGAACAGTCTTGGCGCGAATTAGAAAAATGCGCTGGTCTAAAATCGATAACATTTTTCAATTACATTCATTGAGAAATGATAATGTTCACCGTATTTCCAGCCCCCTCGTCATTTGATTTTCCCATTAATCTTTCAAGCAGTGTAAAGCCCCTGCAGATTGGATTTCGCTCTCAGCTTCTCCCATCGATGTGAAAATGAAACAGGAGGAGGCGAGGATTGCCCCGAACAGCAGAGCTGGGCACTCACTCTCTTTCTATTGCTGCAGGAGTTGTTCTGTTCCTGTAAAGATTTCCCTCACCATTAAAACGCCTGTTATAACTCACAGGCTTTAAATGGATGGTTTTGTTAGATGTCGGAGAGCTTCCAATCAAAAAGGTTTTAAAAATCTGCAAGAAGACGAGGTTAGGGCGCAAACTGATAAGCTGTTAATCTCAGAGATAACATAAAAATCAGGATTCTTGTCCAATAAGGCAGGAAACCACGAGCAAGGAGGAAGGGAATGAAGGGCGGAAGGAAAGAAGGAGAGAAAGAAGGAAGAAAGGAGGGAAGGATGGAAGGAAGGAAGGATGGAAGGAAGGAAGGAAGGAAGGAAGGACGAAAGGATGAAGGAAGGAAGGAAGGAAGGAAGGAATGAAGGATGGAAGGAGGGAAGAATGGAAGGAAGGAGGGAATACATTTAGAAGGAAGGAATGAATGAAGGAAGGAAGGAATGAAGGAAGGTTGGAAGGAGGGGAGATGTTTTGGAGGAAGGTAGGAACGAACAAATGAAGGCGGGAAAGAGCTGGGTAAAATATTATTTTGAGTTAACTAAAAAAGGTTGGAAAGTTCAGGTGGGGGTAAATTTAGATATCTAAAGAGAAAGGTCAAGGCAATGGAGCAGTGTAGCGATATGGGTATTCATAAGCAGAGTTTGACAGGAATGGACAGAAACCCTAAAGGTAGCAGTGCAGCAGAGAAATAGGTCAAAGCAGGGAATAATGGTAAATTATGTAAATTAAATGCACTTTATCAAAATGCACGAAGCATTTGTAACACGATAGATGAACTTGTCGCACAAATAGTGATAAATAGTTTGATCTAATAACAATTACAGAGTCGTGGTTGAAAGGTGGCCAAGCTTGGGAACTAAATGTTCCAGGATACTTGACGTTTCGAAAATGCAGGCATAATGTAAAAGGAGTAAGAGTAGCCCTGATAATAAAGGATGACATAAGGAGAGTAGTGAGATAGGATCTCGGCTCAGAAGATCATGAAGTACAATCAGTATGGGTGGGATTAAGTAATAACAAGGGGCAGAAAACACAGGTAGGTTTAATACATAGGTACAGTAGCTGGGCCGTTGGATAGAATAGTAATCAACAAATAGTAAGAGCTTGCAACAAAGGTAATGGAATAATCTTGGGGGACTTCAATCTTCATATCGAATGGACAAACCAAATTGGCAAAGGTAGTCTGGAGGACGAGTTCATGGAATGCTTTCAGGACAGTTTCCAAGAACCATATTTCATGGAACCAACCAGAGAAAAGTTTATTTTATATCCTGTACTGTGTAATGAGACAGGGTGAATGAGCAAATTCATAGACAAGGATCCTCTGGGGCAGAGTGATTAAAATGTGATAAAGTTTCACATTAATTTTGAGAGTGATTTACCTAAGTCCGAAACTAGAGTCTTAAACGTGAGTAAAGCTTATTACATAGGTATGAGGGCTGAGGAGGCTAAGGTAGATTGGGAAAATAGATTAAATTACACGGCGGTAGATAAGCAGTGATTAGCATTTAAAGAAATCTTTCATAATTCTCAACAATAATACATTCCATTGAGAAAGAAAAACTCCAGGGGAAAAGTGATTCAACCGTGGCTAAAGAAGTTAAGGATAGAATTAGATTGAAAGATGAAGCTTATAACTTTGCAAACAGTAATAGTAAGCCTGAGGATTAGGAGAGTTTCAGAAAGCAGCAAAGGTTGATCAAAAAACTGATAAAAAGGAAAAAAATAGAATATGAGAGAAAACTAGCAACAAATATGAAAGCAGATTTTACGAGCTTCGACAAATACGTAAAAAGAAAGGGAGTAGCTAAAGTAAACGTTGGTCCCTTAGAGGCTGAGACAGGATAAATTATTATGGGGAATAAGCAAATGGCAGAAGCGTTAAACAAATATGGCCCAGAAATTAGGGTTGGGGGCTTGCCGCGGGTGCAAGCCCCATAGATGCACTTACCTAGCACGCTGGCCATTGTGCTCTGGGCGCGCGTGGAATTCCGTTTTCTTGAGAAGCACTCCCGAGCAGCATCTGACGTCACGCCACCCAGGAGTGCAGCCTGCGTGATGTGTCCAGTGCGGAGTTTAAGGGTGACCCGCCCTGTGAGGTCGCATTAGCATAGGACACGCCCCCAATCTTTCTCACCAGCTCCAAAGCCTTGGTACATGCAGAAGCAGCATGGTACGTAGGTTCTTTGTATTTTTATG
The DNA here is from genome assembly GCF_052327205.1 of Somniosus microcephalus. Lineage (NCBI taxonomy): Eukaryota > Metazoa > Chordata > Chondrichthyes > Squaliformes > Somniosidae > Somniosus > Somniosus microcephalus. The sequence goes on from NW_028225183.1 coordinate 52,392,399, forward strand.
AATCTTTTGGTAACTTTTATAAACTTTTAAATACTTTTACATGAATTGGAAGAATCTTAAATAGTTTGAAAGAGATTTGAAGCAATTTAAAGAGTTTTAAACGCCCTGAAAGCATGTTTTTCATTCATTTAATTTAATTAGCAAAGTGAAATGGCTGGAATGAGCACAATTCACGTCATTAAAAGAACTCAGAATTTCACTGACGATGACCTCAGCAATCTCCTCAACGAGGTGAAGGCGAAGCGCCTGTGGATCATTGGGAATAAGAAGTCCAGGGCGCCGCGTAAAGGACAGATGATTGCTTGGTCAGAAGTTTCCCAGGCTATCAGCGTGAACTGCACCATTCCACGTACAGTGGAACAATTCCGCAAGAAATTTAGTGACTTATTGCGATCTGTCAAGCTTTGTACAGTTATTAGAAAAGTCAACTGTAACATTGCTCTAAATTTAATTGAACTAGTTTTAAAAAGCTATTCAATGCATGTAGTATAGTGAAGTGACTTCCTGGTCCAGTCACCTGAGGTTGCAATAACATTTAATGGATTTGGGGCCAGGTCAGGGTCCTCTCTTGTGCTCTTATCTTGATTCCACTGGTTTGAGCTGTAAAAATACAATTAGTGAGTGAAAAAAACACCCAGTCTTCAAAGCATTTGGGGTCCCTGTCTGAAATGCAGGTGGGTGTTTCATATTTTCTGCTTTGATTTTAGAGTAAAAGTGCTCACAACGCCAGAGAATGTGCACTGACAGGCGGTGGTGTTGTCATGCTAAGGGATTTAACTGAAATGAGGAAAGTGTCCAGCAGCTGTTTGGATTTACTTGCGATCGCCCCTTGGCTGATTTTCAATCAGAGATTTGTACACCTGAACGGGAGTTGCGCTGGCCAGCTATATGTCTAAAAATGTTAGGTGTGTGTTGAATATCTGTGATGTGCCAGATCTTGCTTTACCTTTGCAAATGTTTACTGTTTCCTTTCCACAGTTGGACAGCATACCTCTCACACACGGTATGAGCAGCGCGTTGAGTGCGCGGCCGCAGAGGGCACTGGGGAAGGGGTTGCTGATGCAGTGGGAGCAGTAAGTGAGGTGGTGGAGGAGCAGAAGCAACTTGTGCTATGTCAGCTAATGCAAGAGGACCCTGCGTTGCTGCACAGTATCTCACCAGCTCCTGGCCCCTCTGGCTCTGTGCGAGTCACTGATGACTGTAGCCCCACAGACAGACACCAGCTTGATACTGCAGCGCAGGTGGGAGGAGCAGAAAGACATTTACTAGAACAGCACTGACAAGCTGAGGTGCAACAGGTTGATGGTTTCAGTCAATTGATGAGCTCTCTTACTGAGAAGGATGTTGACTCTAGAGCCACTATCAAGCAGGGAATCGATAATCTTGGAATTACACTAAATCAGATAGCATTGCAGTTGGTGGCGCTTAATGAGATTATCGTTACACTATTTAATTCACACGAACCACATTCTGCTGCCATTACTTTGATTCCTGCAGAAGCGCCCTTACCTGCTCACAGTGCAGAAACAGTGCGGGCCCAGGTTCCAGCTGTTCCACCAGTCATGATGCAAGCAAACGTTGACTTGCAGCAGCAGCAACCCTGTCATGAGGCAATTGCTGCAGGGCAAGAGATGGCACACAGTGGCCTTTCAAGTGGCAGCAGAGTCACGGGGAGGGAAAAGGCGCAGGAATCTTTAGGGTGTCACCGTTTGTGCAATGCACTTCCTTGGACACTCAGTCACAGATGCGAGGGGGCAAATCGTTCAATTGTTTAATTTTTCATGTTATTTACATGTTAAATGTTGTCTTTGCTTTTTTCATTGAAATGTATATTTGTGACTGAAAGGATATGTAGACTTTTCGTTTAAAAAGTACAGCCTGCAGTCACTTTGAAAAAAATTTCAACTTTTATTTTAGCAAAAATATTTTTACAACAACTGTTTGAAAATTACAAAATAGCTAGTTTCCATCTTGAATGTCTTTATTGCACTAAGAAAACAAAAAAAGTTACTTTAAACTGTTTACAAAGTTTTTTCCAAACTATTTATGTTTGCTAATGTTTGCAAAGTGGAAAATAGGTAGTTAACATCTTCAATGTATTAATTGCATTAAGAAACCCAAAAAGTTACTTTAAACTGTTTACAATTTTTTTTTGAACTATTCATGTTTACAAATGTTTGAAAAGTAGAAAATAGCTAGTTAACATTTAAAAGTTATAAACTATCTACATCAAAACTGAAACTGAAAAATCTTTGATGCTGCAATAAAAGTTCACTGTTTCACATTAAATTGTGTCTGCTCCTTTCTCTGCCTTGCGGGGGGAGGGGGGGGTACAAGGCGACACGACCTCGTGAAGGAGTTGGCTACTAGCAGTTCCCGTGCAGCCTTACTTTTGGCAGCACTTGGCTCCTCCGCATGAGGCCTGGCCACAGACGCATTGGCATCACATTCATCTTCCATTTCAGCAGTGAGCTCTTCTGCAGTGTTAAGGGTCAGTCCTTCCTGCAGGGCAAAGTTATGCAAAGCAGAACAGGCCATCACAATCCTTGCCACTTTCTGGTGAGAATACTGCAAGGTCCCCCCTGGCCTATCCAGGCACCGGAAGCGTTATTTCAGAACTCCGATTGTCCTCTCCACCACTTGATGTGTGGATATGTGTGCCTGGTTGTATCTCTCCTGAGCCTCATTATTGGTCTTGCGGTAGGGAGTCATCAGCCATGGTCTTAGCGGGTAGCCCTTGTCGCCCAATATCCATGCTGATCCTGGAGGCAATTTGCTGAGGGCATCATATAAGTTAAAGTTACGGAGGACGAAGTAGTCATGATTACTTCCCCGGTGCGCTGCATTCACGTTTAGGATCCTGAGGTGCGCATCCCATACTATCATTACATTCAATGAATGATACCCCTTCCTGTTAATGTATGTCACAGGTGCCTTCAATGCAATATGGGTTCCATCGACGGCCCCAATCACTTTGGGGAATCCAGCAATGCGATGAAATGAAAGGGCCATCTTCTTTTGATGTCGAGTGGACAAGTCAAACTTAATGAACTCTGAAAGCCTATGGAAAATGGCATCTGTGACCTGGTGAATGCAGACCCTCGCAGCATTCTTGGAGATGTTGCTTATGTCACCGGTGCCTGCTTGAAATGACCCACTTGCAAAGAAGTTCAATGCTGAGGTTACCTTCATGTTAACTGACAAGGCAGTGCGGGTCTTCGAGCGTGGTTGAAGGTCCTCCTTCAACATGTCACATAGTCGGCCAATTGCCTCTTTACTGAAGCGCAGCCTCCTCACACACAACTCCTCCGACAGCATCTCAAATGATCGCCTCTCCCTGTACACTCTCTGGTAGTAGTTCCTTCTGATCAGGAGACGGTTATGGTTCCTCTCTCTTCTAAGTTGTTCCCTGGCGTTTCGAATTCTTTGAAGCAAAATCACACAGAGCATCAGGGCACCATTTGTAGAGTGCATTTTTCTCGCTCACAGGCCCCTTCTTTACACAGACGTCCTTGTAAGGAAAAAATGGAAACAGTTGTTAAAGTAATTTTAATAAAGTGAGTGGCTAGAAATTCACCTCGGGCTATGGCAGGAAACATGCGTTATCGGCTTGGGAACATACATACATACTTACTTAAAAGAATATATATTATTGATGAAATGTTTCTTTCTTAAAAATTTTGTAAACGTAAAATTATTCATTTTTAAACAGTCATTTTCACATTTAATAAAAAAATCTGATTCAATTAGGCCTTGCACGCATCAAGAGTTGCTCCTTAGACCTACATTACTCAAAACCCGTTTTTAAAAAACAATTTAAAGTTGGAAACTTTCCTAAGACTTTCTTAAAATAACTTTGCTCCCACTCACAACGAAAATGTGCCATTTAGAAGATCCACTGCTGAAAGAGTTCTCCCTCCTGAGCGTTACGGCTCTTCTGCTTTTTAAATGTGTAAATGCTGGGGACTAACACTCACTGCACCAATTCACAAAAACGCCGAAGTTCAATGCGCATGCACTGCCTCATACATTGCACGTGTTCTACCTCTTAACCCCTGCTTTCAGGGGAACGGATGTGCCGGTTTCCCGTGCATGTGCTGTGCATGCATAAAACTGGCACTTCCATCGGGCCCACGCGTGAGTACCCCGAATTTCTGGTGGAGACCCGAATTTCTGGGCCAATAATCCAGTTGAGGCCGCACCAGTGTTTTATAAATGTTCATGAACACTTCCATGCTTTTGAAATCTATGCCTCTATTTATGAAGCCCAGGATCACGTATGCTTTGTTAACGCTTTCTCGACCTGCCATGCCACATTCAACGACTTGTGAACAAATACACCCAGTTCTCTCTCTTCATGCACCAGTCCCAATGTCCCAGGAAACTAAACCTCTCCCTCCTGCAACGTCTCTACGGCCATGCATTTGTCTTATCTATCCTTCTATTACTATATTCAGTGGCTCGTGGCACTGAGAGCAATCTGGAGATTACTACCTTTCAGGTCCTGCTTTTTAATCTATTTTCTAGCTCCCTAAAATCTGCCTGCAGGACATCATGTCTCTTTCTACCTACCTCGTTTGTACCGATATGGATCACGGCCTCTGGCTGATCACCCTCATCCCTCAATGTTCTGCAGTCACTCTGTGACATTCTTGAGCCTGGCACCAGGGAGCCATCATACCATCCTGGAATCACGTCAGTGGCCGCAGAAACGCCTGCCAGTTCCACTGAATATCGAAACTCCCTAATTTCCCTTGTTAGCCACGGTTGAGTCACCTTTTTTGTTTTATTTTTATGCCAAACTGGGCTGAACAAATTCTGTAGCTCATCCATTCGGTCTTTGAATGTTTGCCATTGCCTATCCACCATCAACCCGTTGAGCGCCATTCCCCACTCAACCCTACCCAACTCGCGTCTCAGACCATCGTAGTTTCCTCTATTTAAATTGAGGACCCTTGTCTCCGAGTCAACTAGTTCATTCTCCATTTAATGAAGAATTCGATCATATTATGATCGCTCCGACCCAAGGGGCCTCGTACAACAAGAAGAGGGAGATTTTGAGAGAGATTCTGTGGGAGGTAGAGGGAGCTGGAGACAGAGGTAGAGAGCAAAGCAGGGAAGGTAGAGAGATATGGAGGATGAAGTAGAGAAAGATGAATGGAGAGGTAGAATAAGATGGAGAGACAGAGGTAGTGAGAGATGGAGGAAGGTTAGAGAGAGATGGAGACCGAGGTAGAGAGAGATGGAGGGAGAGGTAGAGCGAGATTGAGGGAGTGAAGAAAGCGCTGGAGACAGAGGTAGAAAGAGATAGAGACAGAGCTACTGTGAGATGGAGGAAAAGGTAGAGACAGATGGAGAGTCAGTAGGGAGAGATGGAGGGAGAGGTAGAGAGTGAAGGAAAGATAGTTAGAGAGAGATCGAGGAATAGGTAGAGCGAGATGGCAACAGAGATAAGGAAATGAAGAGATAGATATAGAGAGATGGAGACAAAGATTGACGGAGCGGATGAGAGAGAAGGTGGGAGAGGTGGAGAGAGATGTTAAATTAGTTAAAAAAAGGATGGGTGAAGAGGTAGAAGGAGATGGAGACAGAGGTGGAGAGATGGAGAAAAAGGTAGAGAGAGTTGGAGGGAGAGTTTGAGAGACATGCAGGGAGAGGAAAGCGAGATGGAGGAAGAGGTAGAGAGAGATGACGACAGATTTATTGAGCGATCGAAGGAGAGGTAGTCTGAGAAAGAGGGAGATGTAGAGAGAGATGGATAATGAAGTACAGGAAGATGGATGAAGAGGTAAAATGAGAGATGGAGACAGAGGTAGAGGGAGATTGTGCTGAGGTAGAGTGATATGGAGACAGAGGTAGAGAGAGATGAACACAGAGGTAGGGAGAGATGGAGGAGGAGTTAGAGAGAAATTGAGAGAGATTTGGTGAGTGATGGAGGAAGAGATAGAGTAGGATGGAGGAAGAGGTAGCGAGAGATGGAGACAGAGGTACTGAGTTGATGGGAGAGTTAGAGACACATGGAGACAGAGGTAGGGAGCAATGGAGGGAGAGGTAGAACGAGATGAATGAAGAGGTAGACGAAGATGGAGAGAGAGCTAGTGAGAGATGGAGGAAGAGGTAGAGAGAGAGATGGAGACAGAGGTAAAGAGAGATGGAGATAGATGTAGAGAGAGATTCAGGGAGAGGTAGAACGAGATGGAGTGTGAGGTAGAGAGAGATGGAAAGATAGTTCGAGAGAGACGGAGGAATAGGTAGGGAGAGGTGGAGGAAGAGGTAGAAACAGATGTAGGTAGAGTGAGAGAGAGGGAGGAATATTCAGAGAAAGATATGGAGGCAGAGGTAGGGAGAGATGGAGGGACAGATAGAGAGAGGTGGAGACAGAGATAGAGGGAGATGGAGGGAAACGAAGGGAGAACTGGAGGTAGCGGTAGTTAGATGGAAAAAGAGGTACTGGAAGATGGAGACAGAGGTAGAGAGAGATGGAGCGAGAGTTAGAGAGAGATGAATGGACAGGAAGAGAAAGAGATGGAGAGATAATTAGAGAGAGATGGAGGGAGAGCTAGAGAGAGATGGAGGGTGAGGTAGAGAGAGTTGGAAGGAGAGGTAAACAAAGATGGAGTGAGAGGTAGAGAGAGATGGAAAGAGGTACAGGATGATGGATGAAGATGTACAGTGATGGAAATAGAGGTAGAGACAGGTGGATGCAGATGTAGGACGAGATTGAGGTAGAGAGACATGGAGACAGAGCTAGAGAGAGAGATGAAGACAGAGGTAGAGAGAGAGATGCAGGGAGAGGTAGAGACAGATCTAGTGGGAGGTAGGGAGAGACGGAGGAAGAGGTAGAGAGAGATGGAGGTAGAGATGGAGCGAGATGGAGGGAGAGGTAGAGACAGATGTAGTGGGAGGTAGAGAGAGATGGAGGAAGAGGTAGAGAGAGATGGAGACAGTGTTAGAGAGAGATGGAGGGATACATAGAGAGATAGAGACAGAGGTAGAGATAGATGTAGGGAGAGGTAGAGAGATGGATGGAGAGGTATAGAGAGATGGAAAACGAGGTACTGAAAGATGGATGGAAAGGTAGAGAGAGATGGAGACAAAGGTAGAGAGCAAATGAGGGAAAGTTAGAGAGAGATGATTGGAGATATAGTGAAAGATAGAGACAGGGGTAGTGAGAGACGGAGGACGAGGTAGAAAGAGATGGAGGGAGATTTTGAGAGAGATGCTGGTGGAGGTAGAGAGAGCTGGAGACAGAGGTAGAGAGCAAAGCAGGGAGAGGTAGAGAAATATGGAGGATGAGGAAGAGAAAGATGAATGGAGAGGTAGAATAAGATCGAGAGACAGAGGTAGTGAGAGATGGAGGAACGTTAGAGAGAGATGGAGACCGAGGTAGAGAGAGATTGTGGGAGAGGTAGAAAGCGATGGAGACAGAGATAGAAAGAGAAGGAGACAGAGCTACTGTGAGATGGAGGAATAGGTAGAGAGAGATCGAGAGTGAGTAGGGAGAGATGGAGGGAGAGGTAGAGAGTGAAGGAAAGATAGGTAGAGAGAGATGGAAGAATAGGTAGAGCGAGATGGCGACAGAGATAGGGAAATGAAGAGATAGATAGAGAGAGATGGAGACAGAGATGGAGGGAGCGGATGAGAGAGAAGGTGGGAGAGGTGGAGAGAGATGTTAAATGAGTTAAAAATAAGGATGGGTGAAGAGGTAGAGAGAGACGGAGACAGAGGTAAAGAGATGGAGAAGGAGTAAGAGAGAGTTCGAGGGAGAGTTTGAGAGAGATGCTGGGAGAGGTAGTGAGAGATAGAGGAAGAGGTAGAGATAGATGGAGACAGAGGTGGAGAGACATGGAGACAGAGGTAGAGTCAGATGGAGGAAGATGTAGTGAGAGATGGAGACAGAGTTACTGAGTTGATGGGAGAGGTAGAGAGTCATGGAGACAGAGGTAGAGAGCAATGGAGGGAGAGGTAGAGAGAGATGAATGAAGAGGTAGAGAGAGAAGGAGGTAGATGTAGAGAGAGATTCAGGGAGAGGTAGAAAGAGATGGAGACAGCGATAGAGAGTCATGGAGACAGAGCTAGTGTGAGATAAATGGAGAGTTAGAGAGAGATAGAGAGTGAGTAGGGAGAGATGGAGTGTGAGGTAGAGAGAGACGGAAAGATAGGTCGAGAGAGAAGGAGGAATAGATAAGGAGAGGTGGAAGAAGAGGTAGAGTGAGAGAGAGGGAGGAATTTTTAGAGAAAGATATGGAGGCAGAGGTAGGGAGAGATGGAGGGATAGATAGAGAGAGGTGGAGACACAGGGAAACGTAGGGAGAAATTGAGGTAGCGGTAGAGAGATGGAAAAAGAGGTACTGGAAGATGGATATAGAGATAGAGAGAGATGGAGCAAGATGGGGCGAGATTTAGAGAGAGACGAATGGACAGGAAGCGAAGGAGATGGATAGATAGTTACAGAGAGATGAAGGAAAGGTAGCGGGAGATGGTGACAGAGGTAGTGAGCTGGAGGGAGCGGTAGAGATGGAGGGAGAGTTGGAGAGAGATGGAGGGAGAGGAAGAGAGAGATGGAAAGAGGTACAGAATGATGGATGAAAATGTAGAGAGCGATGGATATAAAGGTAGAGACAGGTGGATGCAGAGGTAGGACGAGATTGAGGTAGAAAGACATGGAGAGAGAGGTAGAGCGAGATGAAGACAGAGGTAGAGAGAGGTGGAGGGAGAAGTAGAGACAGATGTAGTGTGAGGTAGGGAGAGATGGAGGAAGAGGCAGAGAGTGATGGAGGTAGAGATAGAGCGAGATGGAGGGAGAGTTAGTGAGATCTGAAGGGAGAGCTAGAGAGAGATGGAGGGAAAAGAAGAGAGAGATGGAGACATAGATAAGGAGAGATGGAGAGTGAGGTAGAAATATATGGAGGAAGGTGGAGAGTGAAATGGAAACATAGGTAGAGAGATGGAGGGAGAGGTAGAGAAATGGAGGGAGATGTAAAGAGAGATGCAAAATAGGTAAATGCAGATGGATGATGAGTTAGACAGAGTTGGAGACAAAGGCAGAGAAAAATGGAGTAATAGGTATAGAGAGTTGGAGGAAGTTGTAAGGAGAGATGCAGGAAAAACCAGAAGGAGATTGAGTAAGAGAAGGGGTGATCGAGGAAATGCTAGAGACCAATGGAGAAATAAACAGAGACAGATGGAGGGAGATGATGTTTGAGATGGAGAGAGAGGTAGAGAGCGTTGGTGGGAGAGGTAGAAAGCGATGGAAAGAGAGGTAGAGGGCAAAGGTGGGAGAGGTAGAGCGAGATGGTGGCAGAGGTAGAGAGAGTTGGAGGGTGAGCTAGACAAAAATGGAGACCCTGGTAGTGATAAATGGTATATGAGGTAGAGAGAGAGAGATGGAGACAGAGGTAGAGAGAGATGGATGGAGATGATGGGAGAGATGGAGTTTGAGTTAGAGAGAGATACAGGGGGAGTTAGAGACAGAAGGAAACAGAGGTAGAGAGAGATGCCGACTGAAGTAGAGAGAGATGCAGGTAGAGGTAGAGAGAATTGGAGAGGGAGATTGGGAGAGATGGATGAAGAGGTACAGCGAGATGGAGACAGAGGTAGAGACAGATGGATTGAGCTGTAGGAAGAGATTTAGGTAGAGGTAGGGTGACATGGAGACAGAGATAGAAAGAGAGATGAAGACAGAGGTAGAGCGAGATGGAGGGAGAGATAGAGAGAGAGAGACTGCGAGAGGAGGAGAGCGATGGAAACTGAGGTAGTGGACAAAGGAGGGAGAGGTAGATCGAGATGATGGATGAGGTAGAGAGAGATGGAGACAGAAGTAGAGAGAGATGGAGGGAGAGGTAGAGTGAGCTGGAGACAGAGATAGACAGAGTTGGAGGCAGAGGTAGAGAGAGATGAATGGAGATGATGAGAGAGATGGCGTCTCTGTTAGAGAGAGATGCAGGGAGAGTTGGAGAGAGATGGAAACAGAGGAAGAGAGAGATGGAGGAAGTGTTAGAGAGATGGAGAAAGAGTTAGACAGAGATGGGCAGAGATTAGAGAGAAATTGAGGGAGAGCTAGATAGAGATGGAAAAAGAGGTACAGAAAGATGGAAGAAAAGGTAGAGAGAGATGGAGACCAAGGTAGAGAGAGATGGCGCCAGAGGTAGAGGGAGATGGTGGGAGATGAAGAGAGATTGTGGGAGATGTAGAGAGAGATGGAACATAGGTACAGAAAGATGGATGAAGAGATAGAGGGAGGATTGGAGACAGAGGCAGAGACAGAGACACAATGTGTTACAGGTATAGAGAGATGGAGGAAGAGGTGGGGGAGATGAAGGAAGAGCTAGAAAGATATGGTAAGAGAAGGGAGAGATCGAGGAAGAGCTAGAGACTGATGGAGAAATAGGTAGAGAGAGATGGAGGGAGAGGATGTGTGAGATTCAGAGAGAAGTAGAGAGAGATGGTGGGAGAGGTAGCGAGCGATGGAAACAGAGGTAGAGTGCAAAGGAGGGAGAGGCAGAGAGAGTTGGAGGGAGAGGTAGAGAGAGTTGCAGGGTGAGACAGGCTAAAATGGAGACCGTGGTAGTGAGAAATTGAGGAAGAGGTGGGGAAAAATGGAGACAGATGTAGAGAGAGATGGTGACAGAGCTATAGAGAGATGGATGGAGATGATGAGAGATATGGGTTGTGAGTTAGAGAGAGATACAGGGGGAATTAGAGAGAAATGGAAACAGAGTTAGAGAAAGAAGGAGGAATAGGTAGACAGAGGTTGAGGTAGAGGTAGAGAGAGAAGGAAGAAAAGGTAGAGAGAGATTGAGACAGAGGTAGAGAGAAATGGAGGAATAGATAGTGAGATGGAGACGGTGGTAGAGAGAGATTGATGGATAGGTATAGAGATGGAGACAGAGGTAGAGGGAGTGGAAACAGAAGTAGAGAGAGATGGAGGGAGAGGTAGAGAGTGATGGGGAGGGAGGTTGGGAGAGATGTGTGAAGAGGTACAGGGAGCTGGATACAGAGGTAGAGAGAGATGGAGCGAGAGCTAGAGAGAAATGGAGGCAGAGTTAGAGTGAGATGGAGACAGACGTACAGAAAAATAAAGGAACAGGTAGATATAGATGGTGGAAGAGGTATGGAGAGAGGGATGAAGAGGTACAGAGAGATGGAGGCAGAAATAGAGAGAGATGGATCGAGAGGTAGCGATAGAAGAAGAGAGAGATAGAGATATATAGAGGGTGAGGTAGCAAGATATGATGAGAGAGCTAGAGAGAGATGGAGACAGAGATAGAGAGAGATGGAGGGATAGATAGAGACATATGGAGAAAGAGTTAGAAACAGATAGACGGATGGGTTGAGGGAGATGGTGGGAGTGGTAGAATGAGAAGTTAAAAGAGGTACAGAAGAATGATGAAGAGACAGAGAGAGATGGAGACAGAGGTAGGCAGAGATGGAGAAAGAGGTAGAGACAGATGAAGGGAGAGATAGAGAGCGATGTAGAGAGAGGTAGAGTGAGATGGAGACAGAAGTAATGAGAGATGGAGCGAGAGTTACAGAAAGATGGAGGAAGAGGTAGAGAGAGATGGAGAGATAGTTAGATTGAGGCGAAGGAAGAGCTAGAGAGAGATGGAAACAGAGGTAGAGAGAGATGGAGAAAGAGTTAGAGAGTAGCAGAAAGAAGTAGCGTGGGAGATGGAGGGATAAATAGAGTGATGAGACAGAGGTACAGAGAGATGAGGGATAGTAGAGCGGGATGGAGGGAGAGTTAGATAGAGATGGAAAAAGAGGTACAGAAAGATGGATGAAAAGGTAGAGAGAGATGGATACAGAGGTAGAGACAGATGGATGGAGAGGTAGGAAGAGATTGAGGTAGAGTTGGGAAGAAATGGAGAGGGAGGTAGTGAGAGATGGAGGATGAGGTAGAGACAGATGGAGCGAAAGATAGAGCGAGATGGAGGGAGAGTTAGTGAGAGATGAAGGGAAAGATAGAGGGAGATGAAGGGAGAGGTAGAGAGAGATGGAGGAAGACGTAGAGTGAGATGGAGACAGAGGTAGAGAGAGATGGCAACAGAGGTAGAGAGATATGGAGGGGGATGTAGAGAGATGGAGGGAGATGTAGAGAGAGATGGAAAATAGGTACAGAAAGATGGATGAAGAGGTAGAGAGAGAAATGGAGAGAGAGACAGAGACAGAGACAAATGGTTTTACAGGTATAGAGAGATGGAGGAAGAGGTAGGGAGAGATGAAGGAATAGCTAGAAAGAGATGGTAAGAGAAGGGAGAGATCGAGGAAGCGCTCGAGACTGATGGATAAATAGGTAGAAAGACATGGAGGGAGAGCATGTGTGAGATTCAGAGAAAAGTAGAGAGAGATGGTGGGAGCGGTAGAGAGCGATGGAAACAGAGTCAGAGGGCAAAGGCGGGAGAGGGAGCGAGAGTTGGAGGGAGAGGTAGAGAGAGCTGCAGGGTGTGACAGATAAAAATGGAGACAGTGGTAGTGAGAATTTGAGGAAGAGGTAGAGAGAGATGGAGACAGAGGTAGAGAGAGATGGATGGACATGATGAGAGAGATGGTGAGTGAGTTAGAGAGAGATGGAGGGGCAATTAGAGTGAAATGGAAACTGAGGTAGAGAGAGAAAGAGAAAGAGATAGACATAGGTTGAGGTAGAGATAGAGAGATGGAGGAAGAGTTAGAGGGAGATTGAGACAGAGGTAGAGAGAAATGGAGGGATAGATAGTGAGATGGAGACGGTGGTAGGAAGAGATTGATGGATAGATATAGAGATGGAGACGGAGGTAGAGAGAGCTGGAGACAGAAGTAGAGAGAGATGGAGGGAGAGTTAGAGTGAGATGGAGAGGGAGTTAGGGAGAGATGGGCGATGAGGTACAGGAAGATTGAATCAGAGGTACAGAGAGATGGAGCGAGAGGTAGAGAAAAATGGAGACAGAGTTAGATTGAAATGGAGACAGAGGTACAGACAAATGAAGAAACAGGTAGAGATAGATGGAGGAAGAGGTAGGGAGAGATGGAGAGATGTAGAGAAAGATGAAATAAGAGGTAGAGATAGATGGAAGGAGAGGTAGAGAGAGTTGGTGGAAGAGCTGGAGAGTGCTGGAATGGATAGATATAGAGATGGAGACAGAGGTAGAGAGTGATGGAGGGCGAGGTAGAGAGAGATTGAGGTCGAGGTGGGGAACGATGGAGACAGAGGTAGGGAAAAATGGAGGGATAGGTAGAGAGCGATGATGAAGGAGGTAGCGAGAGATGGAGGGAGAGGTAGAGAGAGATGGGGGAGAGGTAGAGAGAGATGGAGACAGAGGTAGAGAGAGATGGAGGGAGAGGTAGAGAGAGATGGAGACAGAGGTAGAGAGAGATGGAGGGAGAGGTAGAGAGAGATGGAGGGAGAGGTAGAGAGTGATGATGAGGGGTAGCGAGAGATGAAGGAAGAGTTAGAAGGAGATGGAGGCAGAGGTAGAGAGAGATGGAGGGAGAGGTAGAGAGAGATGGAGACAGAGGTAGAGAGAGATGGAGGGAGAGGTAGAGAGAGATGGAGACAGAGGTAGAGAGAGATGGAGACAGAGGTAGAGAGAGATGACGAGGGGGTAGCGAGAGATGAAGGAAGAGGTAGAAGGAGAGGGAGACGGAGGCAGAGCCAAATAAATAAACAGGTATAGATCGATGGAGAAAGAGTTAGGGAGAATTGGAGGGAGAGGCAGAGAGAGAGATGAAAGAAGAGGTAGAGAGAGACGGAGGAAAAGATTGAGAGAAATGAAGGGAGAGGTAGAGAGTGATGGAGGAAGAGATAGAGAGAGATGGAGGGAGAGGTAGAGATAGATGAAGGGTTAGCTAGCGAGAGATGGAGGGAGAATTTGTTAGAGATGGATAGATATGGAGCGAGTGGAGGAGAGAGAGGTGGAAAGATATGGAGGAAGAGTTAGCGAGAGATGGAGCCAGATGTAGAGATAGATGGCGAGAGAGGTAGAGAGATATGGAGGAAGAGGTAGTGTGAGCTGGAGGGAGAGGTAGAGAGAGATGGAGGTAGAGGTAGAGAGTAATGGAGAGAGTTTTAGAGCGGGACAGGGGAAGAGTAAGGTGAGATGGAGACTGAGGTAGAGAGAGATGGAGGGAGAGGTAGAGAGAGATGGAGGGGGATGTACAGAGAGATGGAAAAAGAGGTACAGAAAGATGCATAAAGAGGTAGAGAGAGATGGAGACAAAGCTAGATACGGATGGAACAACAGGTACAGAGAGATGGAGGAAGAGGTCAGGTGAGATGGAGAGAGTGGTCGAGAGAGATGGAGTGAGAGGTGGAGAGAGATGAAGGGTGAGCTAGAGAAAAATGATGGGAGATTTTGAGAGAGATGATGACAGAGGTAGAGAGAGATGCAGGGAGAGGTAGAGAGAAATAGAGAGAGCTTTGGAGCGAAATGGAGGAAGAGTTAGGCTGAAGTCGAGGCAGAGGTAAAGGGAGATGGAGGGAGTGGTAGAGTGAGCTGCAAGAGAGAGATGGAGGGAGAGGCAGAGAGAGATGGAGGGAGATGTAGAGAGAGATGGAGGGGGATGTAGAGAGAAATGGAAAGAGAGTTGCAGAAAAATGCATGAAGCGGTAGAGAGAGATGGAGGCAGAGCTAGATACAGATGGAACAACAGTGATAGAGAGATGGAGGAAGAGGTCTTGTGAGATAGCGAGAGAGGTAGAGAAAGATGGAGTCAGGGGTGGAGAGCGATGCAGGGAGAGCTAGAGGGAGATGAAGGGAGAGTTTGAGAGAGATGTTGTCAGAGGTAGAGAGAGCTGCAGAGTGAGGTAGAGAGAGATGGTGTGAGAACTAGAGAGAGAAGAAGGGAGAGCTATTTTAAACTGGAGGGAGATGTAGAGAGAAATGGAGTCAGCGGTAGAGAGATATGCAGGAATAGTTAGAGAGAGTTGAAGGGAGAGGTAGGGAGAGATGGATTCAGAGGTAGAGAAAGATAGTGTGAGATTTAGAGCGATATGGAGGAAGAGGTAGAGAGAGATGGAGGGAGAGGTAGAGGGAGATGGAGGGAGAGGTAGAGAGTGATTGAGAGAGATGTAGATGGGGATGAAGTAACCGGTAGAGAGGGTTGAGGGAAGCGGTAGGTGGAGATGGAGACAGATGTAGGGGCACAGAGATAGACGGATGTGTGGAAGGAGAGAACTGGGCAATGTAGAAAGCGCTATGGAGGGAGTGGTAAGGGGAGAAATTCGTGGATGTAGAGAGGCAGATGCAAGGGTTACATTGGACGTTCACATGAACATTTGTGGATATTCAATCCCGGGGTCACTCGCAGCCTGTCTCTCCTTTTTTAACTTTGCACTATTTCAGTCTCCAGTTTCCCCTCTAACCTCCTCGGATTCCAAGAGTATGCAGGGAAGGGGAAATATCAGAATTGACCTTCAGTGCAGTGACGGCAAAATCCAGCCTATCTCTCCCCAAGTCCAGAAATAAAGCAGTATCGATGAAATAAAGCTTTTCTTGTACTAAAACAATCAGAATGTTTCATCATTAGAGACAGCATAAAATCCAAAGATAGGGCGTATAAAATAGCCAAAAAAAGCGCCAGAGCGGAAGATTGGGAACAGTTTAAGATAGAGCAAAGGAGGGCAAAGGGCATGATCAAGAGGGACAAAATAGCTTACGAAAACAAGCTGGCGGAAAATATAAAAACTAACTCCAAAAGCTTTTATAAATATATCAAAAGGAAAAGACTGGTGAAAACCAAAGTTGGTCCATTGCAGTCAGATACGGGGGAATATATAATGGGAAATAAGGAAATGGCAGATCAACTAAATGCATACTTTGGGTCAGTCTTTACGAAGGAAGACACAAAAAACCTCCCTGGGATATCGGGAAAAATAGGGACATTGGCAAAGGAGGAACTGACGCAAATCAATATCTCTAAGGATATGGTGTTAAGGAAGCTAAAGGGATTGAAGGTGGACAAATCCCCAGGGCCTGATAACATGCATCCTAGGGTACTGAAGGAGGTGGCCCTAGAGATAGCGGATGCACTAAGGATGATTTTTCAGAATTCATTAGACTCGGGAACAGTGCCGATGGATTGGAGGGTAGCTAACGTTACCCCACTATTCAAAAAGGGGGGTAGGGAAAAAGCAGGTAATTACAGACCTGTAAGCCTTACATCAGTTGTGGGCAAAATGCTGGAGTCCATCATTAAGGATGAAATAGCGGAGCACTTAGCAAATGGGGACAGGATAGAACAGAGTCAACATGGATTTACAAAGGGTAAATCGTGCTTGACTAATCTATTGGAATTTTTTGAGGGAGTAACTGGTAGAATAGATGGGGGAGAGCCAGTAGATGTGGTGTACCTGGACTTCCAAAAGGCCTTCGATAAGGTCCCACATAAAAGATTAGCATGGAAAATTGAGGCTCATGGGAAAGTTTTGGCGTGGATAGGGAACTGGCTGTCAGATAGAAAACAAGTGCGAAGTTATCCACCTTGGGTGCAGGAACGGGAGGGCAAATTATTATTTAAATGGCATTAGATTGGGAGAGGGGGAAGTACAGAGAGACCTGGGTGTTCTTGTACACCAGTCACTGAAGGCGAGCATGCAGGTGCAACAGGCGGTCAAGAAGGCAAACGGTATGCTGGCCTTCATAGCAAAAGGGTTAGAATACAGGAACAGGGATACCTTGCTGCAGCTGTACAGGGCACTGGTGAGACCACACCTCGAGTACTGTGTACAGTTTTGGTCGCCTCATCTGAGGAAGGATGTTCTTGCCATGGAGGGGGTGCAGCGGCGATTCACCAGGCTGATACCAGGAATGGCGGGAATGACCTATGAGGAGAGACTATGTAGTTTAGGGATGTACACACTGGAGTTTAGAAGATTGAGAGGGGACCTCATAGAAGTGTATAAAATTCTGACAGGTCTAGACAGACTGGATGCAGAAGGAATGTTTCCCTTGGCGGGTGAGAACAGAACTAGAGGACATAATTTAAGGATAAGGGCTAAACCATTTAGGACAGAGATGAGGGGGAATTTCTTCACTCAGAGAGTGGTGAACCTGTGGAACTCATTGCCACAGAGGGCAGTGTACGCCAGCTCATTAAATATATTTAAGAGGGAATTAGATATATTTCTACGGGCAAAAGGGGTTAAGGGTTACGGAGAGAAGGCGGGGACGGGATACTGAATTAAAGGATCAGCCATGATCTCATTAAATGGCGGAGCAGGCACGAAGGGCCGAATGGCCTACTCCTGCTCCTATCTTCTATGTATCTATGTATCTATGTATCGCTTGGCCTTGTGAGCACAAACAGAGAGATACAGCTTCAAATCGCGGCTCTTTCTAAACCCCCGGGTTAGTGGAATCGGTGAATGAATGATTCTCATCAGTGCTCCAGCCAGCTACATTTGGAGACCTCCCACAGACACAGGCCTCATTGTAGTCCTGGAGCGGTCAGGAGACGTAGCAGGCTAGACTACCTACTCATCGCATTTTACAATCAAACGTACTCATTCGGCAGGTTGTGTTATAATCGGGATGGGGTGTCTACATGATAAGAAAAGAGGGAATATCGGCACACAGATTAAAGATTACGTTTCTCTCTCTGACTTTCTCTCTGATCTCGTATCACTGCAGCCCATCTATACAGGATGCGTCTCTCCCAGTGAGGTTTTGAAATGTGTAATGTGTTCTTCTGTACAGTATGCTGCTCTCCCAGTGTGGATTCGTATTAAGTAACAAGTGTCCTATTGTACAGTGTGCATCTGCCCCAGTGAAGAGTCGTAGGGCTAGAAATTCAGTCGCGTTTGCGCCCACTTATTGGCTATAGAGTGGTTTGTGCCGGAAGTTTTTTAGCGCCCGAAATTCAGTTGGTCCCTAACATCGGCGTTAGCCGGTAGCGCTGCGCCAGCACCGATGACATCATCGGTGTGCGCAGCGCCCCGGTTCCAATGCTATTCCGTGCCGATGGCCAAATTCAGTTGCAACTGCCTCGCCCGTAGCGGCCGCAAACAGCGTTTGAAAAACGATGCCTTGCAGCTCCGAGAGGCCGGCACATAAATGTGGAGGGGCGGCCGGCCGCTTTCCCGGCGGCCTCCTGGCCGCACCTCCCTCCCCGGACTCCTGCCTTCCGCGAGCCCGGCACTTCTCCGTGGTGCCGGGCTCATTTGGCGGGGGAATCCAGCGGTGATCTCACGGCTGCAGGCAGCTCCTCCTTAAGAGAAGGAGGAGGCCTGCAGTACCCCAGCCTGCCGCATCGCATCGGGTGCCGCAGCGGCAGCTGAATGCCTTAAACTGACTTTCATCGCCCCAAACGAGGCGGCCAAACCCTGCAATAGCGCCCGCCTCCGTCTTGGGGCAGCACAACTGAATTTCAGGCAGGCGCTACGGGTATCCGGGCGAGCGCAAAATTTCGGGCACTAAAGACCTGGCGCGGCGATACCGAATTTTTAGCCCGTACTGTGTTACAAGCGTCCCTGTGTACTGTGTGTGCCTCACCTATTGTGAGGTCGGATTCTGTGACAAGTGTCCCTGTGCACATTGTGCGCCTCTCCCAGTGTGGAGTCGGACTCGGTAACAAGTGTCCCTATCTGCAGTGTGTGTCTCTCCAAATGTGGAATGGGACTGTGTAAGGAGTGTCCCTGTCTGACGTGTGTGTCTCTCCCAGTGTGGAATGGGACTGTGTAAGAAGTGCCCCTGTTTACAATTTGTGTCTCTCCCAGTGTAGAGTCGGACTTTGTAACAAGGGTCACTGTGTAAAGTGCGTGTCTCCCAGTGTGGAGTCTCACTCTGTAAAAAGTATTACTGTGTGCAGTGCGTGTCTCTCCCAGTGAGGAGTCGGACAATGTAACAAGTATTCCTGTGTACCGTCTGTGTCTCCCAGTGAGGAATCGGATTCTGTAAGAGGTGGACCTGGTTACATTGTATGTCTCTCCCAGTGTCTGGTCGGGCTCTGTAATATATGTCCCTGCTTACAGAGTGTGTGTGTCCCAGTGTGCAGTCGGTATGTAATATGTGTCCCTGTGTACAGTGTGTGTCTCTCCCAGTGTGGAGGCTGACTCTGTAATATGTGTCCCTGTGTATAGTGTGTATCTCTCCCAATGTGGAGTCGGTCTCTGTAACACGTTGCCCTGTGCTGTGTTAAGGAAATGTGGCAGCTTCCATCAGCTCGGGCCTGATTTCGTTCATGTTTTAAAACTTGTGTAACTTTTTTAAGATGTTGAATGAATTTTCCTCTGATTGGTCTCCTAGACCCGGATAATCTGTTTATTGAATCAGATCTCAAAATAACGCCATAGTATCTGAAAGAAAGCAAAATCGTAAAATCGTTTCCCACTACAAGGCACAATATAAAATGATGGCACAGTATCTTAAACAAAATGGATTGTCAATATCTGTAACTAAAGGGCGTCCCACTAGCTGCCTCAAAACTAAATGACGGACTAGCAACTTAATGGAAATGGCCTCCCACTATTACATGAAACAAAATGATCTCCCAGTATCTTAATCAAACTGGCGTTCCAGTAAGTGACACAAAACTAAATGGTGAGACAGACTCTGACAGGAAATGGCTGTCCTGCCTCGTCAGGTCGTCAGAGTGCTCAGAAGCACGAACTTTATTGTGAATCTATAGCTAAGCCTTTACGTGAGTTCATGTTTGGGAGTTCAATGACCTCACGGCCCGTTTGTCAAGTGCTGTTTACTGTGTTTGTGTAAATTTGCAGACAGTGCTGCTTTAACCTCAGGCTTTAAACCTGTTTCAATCAAAAGAGCCCCGGGAGGGTGATGGGGGTTGGAGCCATTTGGACCTTGCATAACCTGTCCCCACCCCCCAAACCTTGCTACGTGCCTGAAAATAATTATGTGCTAAAAATTGTGGTGGGCGGTGTACCTCCAAAAAGAATAGTCACCTACCTGATGGCAGCTCTTCTGCATAAACTTGCGCACTGACACTGCAACTAGGAGGGTAGCACAATGGCCCATGGATCCCAGGGACTCAGCCTGTGCGGAAGCGTCCCTTGTATCACCTGGGCCTGGTCCTTCA
Organism: Somniosus microcephalus; assembly: GCF_052327205.1. Lineage (NCBI taxonomy): Eukaryota > Metazoa > Chordata > Chondrichthyes > Squaliformes > Somniosidae > Somniosus > Somniosus microcephalus. The sequence continues at coordinate 52,412,412 of NW_028225183.1, forward strand.
ATCAGAACACTGATTTCCTTTCATTCATTTAATTACTACAATATTGCACACTTGCAGAAAGTTATGAAATATAAACATGATATAGAAAAAAAGCCTGCAGCTTTAACATATGCTAGGATTAATTCTCATTTAAGCGTTTAATATTCCTGGATGTCTTTTAATGATGAAAACATTTTTCTTTCCATCTGGGTGACCACATAAGTTGTGGAGTACACCGTCGTATCCAGCACAAAATCCAGGGATATTATTAATAGATCGAGAAAATTACAAACTAACATGAACATATTAACCGAAGCCCCGAAACCAGGATCCAGAGAGAAAATTAGGCCCTGGGTTAACAAAGAGACAAAACTCAGGTGGGTGCTTTGGGTGGAGCCTGTGGAGAAGGTCTCGGCTAGTCTACTATGGAGAGAAAAAGATTTATCCAGTGATTCCTCGCTTAAAGATGCATCTTTCTCTGCATCTTCTAATAGCAGCATTTCGACAAAATGAAATTCCTCAGGATTGGGAGAAAAAAATTGTCTAATAAAAAGCAAAGTGATTCAAAAGTACATCGAGATCCAGGATCCCTCACTCTCAGACGGTTAAATGGAGAATCTCTTCGCAACACCATGTACAAACAAATTCCAACTATATAAAGAAACACAGTATCTACAGAGGAGAGAGAGAGAAAACCTGAGAGTGACAGAAAGATCCTGAGCACATAATGGCCCAGAAATTAGGTTCGTGGGCTTGCCGCGCATGCAAGCCCCCGATGTGTACTTACCCGGCTCGCCGGCCGTTCTGGTCCCGGGGCGCGTGGAATTCCTTTTTTCATATGATGACTCCCGGGCAGCGTCTGACATCACGCCGCCCAGGAGTGCAGCCAGCACGAAGCCTGGAGTGCAGAGTTTAAGTGAGACACACCCCTTGAGGTCTCATTTTAATAGGACACGCCCCCAATCTTTCTAAACAGCTGCAGAGGCTTCGTACTTACAGAACAGCCATGCAAGTAGGTTCTTTGTATTGATATGAATGTTTTGGTAACTTTTTTGAACTTTGAAGTACGTTTACATGATTTTGATGACTCTGAGATAGTTTTGAAGAGATTTGAAACTATTTAAACAGTTTTGAAAGCATTATTTTCATTCATTTCATTTAAGTAGCAAAGTGAAGTGGCTGGAATGAGCACAATTCACGTGATTAAAAGATCTCAAAACTTCACTGAAGATGACCTCAGCAATCTGCTCAATGAGGTGGAGGCGAAGCGCCTGCGCTTCATTGGGAATGAGCAGTCGAGGGCACCGCGAAAAGGTCAGATGGTAGCTTGTTCAGAAGTTGCTCAGGCTGTCAGCACGACTTCCACCATTCCACGTACAGCGGAACAATGCCGCAAGAAATTCAGTGACTTGTTGTGATCTATCAAAGTTTGCACAGTTATTGCAAAAGTGTACTTTAACATTACTTAGAGTTTAACTGAACTAGATTTCAAAAGGCTTTCAATGCATGTACTTTAGTCAAGTGACTTCTTGGTCAAGTCACCTTAGGTAGCAATGAAACTTTATGGCTTTGGGGACAGCTCAGGGTTATCTATTGTTCTCTTATCTTGAATCCAGTGCTTTGAGCTGTAAATCTTCAATTAGAGATTTAAAGAAACACCCAGCCCAGTCTTTCAAGCCTTTGCTGTCCATGTCAGAAATGCAGCTGTGTGATTCTCTTTATTCTGTTGCCATTTCAGAGTAAAATTGCGCACAACACCAGGAAACTTACACTCACAGGTGGTGGTGTTGCCACGCTGAGGGTTTTTGACCGAACATGAGGAACGGGTCCAGCAGATGTTCGGATTTACTAGCAATCGGCCCGAGGATGAATCTCAATGAGACATTGTTGAACCTGAACATGATTTGGCCTGGCCAGCTATATGTTAAAGAAGGCTAGGTGTGTGCTGAATATCTGTGATGTGGCAAATCCTGCTTTACCTTTGCAAATGTTTTCTGCTTCCTTCCCACAGCTGGACAGAATACCTCTCACACATGGGATGAGCAGTGCGTGGAGTCAGTGGCCGCAGAGGGCATTGGGGAAGGTGTTTCTGATGCAGTGGCAGCAGTTGCTGAGGTGGTTGAGGAACAGGAGGAACTTGTCCTATGTCAGCAAATGCAGCAGGAGTGCATGGACCCTGTGTCGCTGCCCAGTATCTATCGATCTTAGTCTTGAATATGCTCAACAACTGAGCATCCACAGCCCTCTGGGTTAGCGAATTCCAAAGATTCAAAATCGTGTGATTGCAGACATATCTCCTCAGCACAGTCCTAAATGACCGATCCCTTATCATGAGACTGTGACCCCTGGTTCTAGAATCCCCAGCCAGGGGATTCATATCCCAGCATCCATCCTGTCAATCAATTAATAATTTTCTATGTTTCAATGAGATCACCCCTCGTTCTCTTAGGCTGTTGGGAATACAGTCCTATTCTACACAATATCGCCTCATAGGACAAACATCTCATCCCAGGAATCAGTTCATTGAACAATTGCTGCACTCCCTCGAAGGCAAGTATATCCTTCCTCAGGTAAATAGTCCAAAACTGTACACATTACTTCTGGTGTGGTATCACCACAGCCCTATATAATTGCAGTAAGACTTCTTACTCGTAAAAATCAATCCTTTTCTTTAAGAACGTTGATGTAGTTCACTCAGACACTAGGGTCCTGAATTTGAAGAAAGGAAACTACGATGGTATGAGGCACGAGTTGCGTAGGGTTGATTGGGGAATGTCACTCAAGGGGTTGATGGTTGATAGGCAATGGCAAACATTCAAAGATCGCATGGATGAACTACAGAATTTGTTCATCACAATTTGTTATAAAAATAAAACAAAAAAGGTGACTTAACCGTGGCTAAGAAGGGAAATTAGGGATAGCATAAGATCGAAGGAGAGTACATGTAAATTGGCCAGAAAATGCGTCAAACCAAAGGATTGGGAACAGTTTAGGATTCAACATGGAGGTCAAACTGATTAATTAAGAGGGAAAAAAGGAGTATGAGAGTAAGCTTTCAGAGAACATAAAAACTGACTGTGGCACACCAACTAAGCACATACATTGGTTCTGTCTTAACAAAGGAGGACACAAATAATCTCCCAGAGATGTCGGGGAATATAGGTCAAATGAATGGGAGGAACTCATAGAATTCAGTAATTGTGGGGAAATGGTATTTGGGAAATTGACGAGATTGAAGGCTGATATTTCCCCAGGGCCTGATAATCTACATCCTAGGGAACTTAAGGAAGTGGCCCTAGAAATAGCAGATGCATTGTGGGTCATCTTCTAAAATTAGATAGACTCTGGAACAGTACCCATGGATTGGCGGGTAGCTAATGTTACCCCACTATTCAAAAAAGGTGGTAGAGAGAAAACGGTGAATGATAGACTGACATCGGTAGTGGTGAAAATGCTACAGTCGATTATAAAATATGTAATAGCAGAACACGTGAAAAACAGTGACCGTATCATACAAAGTCAACATGGAATTATAAAAGGAAAATCGTGCTTGACTAATCTTCTGTAGTTTTTTGAGGATGTAACTGGTAGTGTAGATAAGGGAGAACCAGTGAATGTGGTGCATTTGGACTTTCAGAAGGCTTTTGATAAGGTCCCGCATAAGAGATGAGCGTGTAAAGTTAAAGCACATGGGATTAGGAGTAAGGTACTGATATGGATAGAGAACTGTTGGCAGACAGGAAGCAAAGTGTTGGAATAAATGAGGCTTTTTCCAAGTGGCAGGCAGTGAATTTGGGGTACCGCACGGATCGGTGCTAGGAACCCAGCTATTCACAATATATATTAATGATCTAGACGAGGGAAGTAGATGTAATATCTCCAAGTTTGCAGACGACACGAAGCTGGTTGGGCATGTGTGCTGTGTGGAGGATGCCGACAAACTCCAGTATGATTTGGACAGGTTGGGTGATTGGGCAGTAGCATGGCAGCTGCAATATAAGGTGGATAAATGCGAGGTTATTCACTTATGTGTCAAAAAGAGGAAGGCAGATTAATATCTGAATATTGCACAAGGGTGCAACAGTCGCTGAAGGTAAGCATGCAGGTGCAGCAGGCGGTTAAGAAGGCAAATGGTATGTTGACCTTCATAGTGAGAGGGTTTGAGTAAAGGAACAAGGATGTATTGCTGTAGTTATACAGGGCCCTGAAAGAGGCCACATCTTGAGTATTGTTTGCAGTTTGGTCGCCTTCACAGAAATCACAGAAAGCATAGAAACCCCACAGTGCAGATAGAGGCCATTTCGGCCCATCGAGCCTGCACCGACACATATCCCACCCAATCCCCGTAACCACTACACCAACACATATCCCACCCTATCCCTGTAACCCCACGTATTTAATCCCCTAACACTAAGGGTCAATTTATCATAGCCAATCAACCTAACCCGCACATCTTTGGACTGTGGGAGGAAACCGGAGCACCCGGAGGAAACCCACGCAAACACGGGGAGAATGTGCAAACTCCACACAGACAGTCACCCGAGGCCGGATTCGAACCCGGGTTCCTGGCGCTGTGAGGCAACAGTGCTAACCACTATGCCACCGTGCTGCCTTATCTGAGGAAGGATGTTCTTACCATGGAAGGAGTGCAGCGAAGTTTCACCAGGCAGGAGTGACGTATGAGGAGAGATTGGGTAGATTGGCCTTATACTCGCTGTAGTTTAGAAGAATGAGAGGGGATCTCATTGAAACTAATAAAATTCTAACAGGTCTAGACAGACTAGATGCAGGAAGGATTTTCACAATTGTCGGGGAGTCCAGAACCAGGGGTCACAGTCTAAGGTAAGGGGTCAGCCATTTAAGACAGAGATGAGGAGTACTTTGTTCACCCAGAGAGTGGTGAACCTGTGGAATTCTCTACCAAATAAGGCAGTAGAGGCCAATTCATTAAATATATTCAAGAAGGATTTGGATATATTACTTAAAGCTAAAGGGATCATGGGATTTGGAGAGAAGGCATGAACAGGGCACTGACTTTGAATGTTCAGCCATGATCTCATTGAATGGCTGAGCAGGCTCGAGGGGCCGATTGGCCTATTCCTGCTCCTATCTGCTATGTTTCTATGTAGAGTTTCAGCCCTAATCTAATGAATGTAGGAGCAGGCTCGGGGGGACGAATGGCCGAGAGCTGCTACTGTTGCTTATTCTCTAAGTTGCTGCAGCTGCTGACAGAGGCTGGTCTTAAAATTAACACCCGAAAGGCAAACTTCCTGAAACCTGATGTTTGTTTTCTCGGTATTAACTTCTCGGATGAAAGACACAGTCTCGATCAAGACAAAGTAGATGTGATCAAGTGACTGCCACTGCCTGCTCCTACGACAGCGCTCCGATCCATTTGGTGTTTGCAGGCTACAAGCGACCGTTTATTGCACAATTTGCCAGACGGCTGTTTAATTTGCAGAAGCTCCAGGGTAAAGAACTCAAAGATAGCTTGAGAGAAGCACACACCGTGGCAATCGAAGAATTGTTGACTTCAACAAATTTCTGTTTATTCACTTGAGTAGTAACTTATACATTTGCCTGGGTATAATCATTTTCTTCTTTAACTTCAGCAGAAAAATAAATTTACAAGTGGAGTATAGTCACAGATAGAGCACACGTGCCTAGACATGGGCCTTTTTGTACCACGCGAACAAAGGAAAATACTCATATACTAATACACTATTTTCTTTTCAAACTGGAGGAGCCATTGCCTATTACGACAGCCTCTGGTTACTGCATACTTCAGAGAGACAAGACTGCATGTTCTTCAATTTACATCAAAAACGTCAGAAGCACATAAAAACATTGCGGCCTTGTTGTGGTAAATTATCCAAGGCTGGTTGGTTGCAAACACCAGCTGTTGCTAAGGGAACTCCGTCTCTCTCTCTCTCTCTCCCCCCCTCTCGCTCCATTGATAACAACAACATCCCCCCTCATATATCGAAGAACTATACATTTCAGAAGCTGAACTTACCGAGTTCCATGTGCCAAAGTCTCCTACTTTTAATTTTTTTTCCCGATAGGTTAGCTTGCCTCTTAGCAAAATGTTTTATATCCTTCTTTGTCTGTAATAATCCTGGCATCCTCTTTCTGTCATTGCTATCTGCTTACCATTCCATATATTTTCAATGACACTCATCGATTTCTTCTCACGGCATAATGCAATGCCCAGGATCCCTAATGCTATTATCTGGGCTATCACCAATCCCAACTGAAATATTCTAACCCATGTATTGTAACACCACACCATTCATGATTTCCGAATGCTCGAAATGCCGATTCTGTTCGTTTATTATTTTGTAGCATATGCGAGGCTCAGGTTCTGTAGATTATGGATTTCAAATTGAGGACTAGAGGGGGCATATAATATCCGTGGTGTGAGGTTGCTTCAATCGTCTCATTCATAAAGCTTCTCACTTGTATGTGGGTTGACGGAAATAACGAATTGCTACGACTAACGGAGATCGACACCAGAGAACAATTAAACAGGTCTTTACTCAACGGAGATGCCATGAGGACGTCATCGCGTTTTCGTGCGTTTTCCCGGGCTCTGAAAAGGGCCACGCCCCGTACATGCAAGCTCCATATACAAAACACAGTAATGCCTAACAAAATGGTACAGGTTTAGGCTGGTGTTAGAACATCTTTAAAGAGAATTATATACATTTAGCCAGAGTCATTCAGTGGTTCTGCCACATGTGCCCCCCAGAATTCGCTTTAACGGACAAAGTCAAATGGTGAGGGTGTCTGACGAGTCTGTCAGAATCCCTCGAGATGGAGGCGGCTGGTCGGCTGGCGGTCTGGTGGGCAGTCGCACTTGGTCTGCCGTAACGATGATGGGTGGCCGACCCCGTCTAGGTGGTTGTTATGTCTCGATGGGACAGTAGAGGACTAAATGTGCTTGCTTTAAGCGGTCGACTGAAATGTGGTCCGATATACCACCGACATCTACCATGAAGAATTTGTCCCCTGCTTCAAACACACGGAAGGGGTCGGTATATGTGGCCTTGAGCGGAACCTGATTTGCGTCATGGCGAATAAAAACGTATTCAGCCTTGTGAAGCTCAGTGGGAACATATGGCCTCTGCAGCCCGTGGTGCGAATCATCTGGCTGCCTCTTGGTGACTGGCAAGCTGGGCAGACCCGGACCATGGCTCCGTCGATGTTGGTAGGAAGTCCCCCGGGATTTGCAGCGGCTGACAATACACAAGCTCCGCTGATGAAGAGTGAAGGTCTTCTTTGGGGGCCGTGCGAAGGCTCAACAGGACCCATGGAAGCTTGTCTGCCCATCCAGCGTCCTGAAGGCTGGCCCTCATTGCAGCTTTCATTCACCGGTGGCAGCGTCCGCAGAGGACATTCGCCTGTGGGTGGTAGGCTGTGGTGTGTTGCAACTTGACACAGAGTCCTTGGGCCACTGCATTCCAGAGTTCGGAGGAAAACTGTGGTCCTCTGTCTGACAAAATATCTGCGGGCACTCCAAAATGGGCGATCCAGGAGGAAATGAATGCCCTGGCCACGTCCACCGAAGTAGTGGATGACAGAGGGAATGCCTCCGGCCATCTGGAGGTGCGGTGAACCTTGGTCAGGATGTGTGAAAAACCATGGGAGGGTGGGAGTGGTCCTACCATATCCACGTTGAAATGGTCAAAACGTCACTCCAGAACTGTGAAGGTGGCCAATGGAGCTTTGATGTGGCGCTGTACCTTGGCCTTTTGGCAGATCTTGCAGGTTATTGGCCCAGTCGCGGAGATTTTTATGCATGCCATGCCGTACAAATTTCGCTCACATCAGCTTCTGAGAGGCCTTCATTCCTGGGTGTGACAACCCATGTATGGCGTCGAACACTTTGCAGTGCCAGACAACCGGCAAGAGCGGGCGAGGATCCTGTATGGAGATGTCACACAACAGCTTGATACCTGCGGAATGGAAGTGTACATCGGCCAACTGGAGGCCAGTGATGGCCGTTCTGTAAGCCCAAATGAACCGTATTGAAGGTCGCGTGGGAGAAGCAGTCCGCCACCAGTTTGTCCTTACCGGCCACGTTCTGTATATCCGTGGTGAATTCGGATATGTAGGTCAGTTGAAGCTGCTGTCGGGCTGACCACGTTCGGCGGTCTTAGCCTTTGCAAAGGTTAGCGGCTTATAGTCCACAAAGGCGGCGAAAGGACGCCCTTCCAATAGGAACTGAAAATGGCGGATGGCCCGAAAAAGGGCGAGAAACTCCCGGTCGAACGGGCTGTATGCTCTCTCGTTCTGCCGTAGTTGACGGCTGAAGAATGCCAACGGCTGCCACGTCCCGTTCACCCACTGCTGTTGCACGGCACCGACTGTGTAGTCCGACGCATCGGTGGTGAGGGCGATGGTGGCTCCTGGCAGCGGGTGCACCAGCATAGTCGCATTGGCTAAGGCTCTTTTGGTGTCGGTGAGCACTCAGGCCAAGTCATCCGTCCAGTCTACCGGGCTCTTTCCACTCTTGCCCTTGAGGGCCTCATGCAGGGCCTGCATGAGAACTGCCGCTTTAGGCACGAAACGGTGGTTAAAATTTACCATGCCTAGGAATTCCTGCAGGGCCTTTATGTTCTGTGGGCACGGAAAAGATGTCACCGCCTCTACCTTCGAAGGTAAAGGAACCGCTCCCTCTGAGGTGATGCGATGCCCCAGGAAGGCAATTTGGTGCAGGCAAAGCTGACACTTGGCCGGTTTGATAATCAGGCCGTGTTGGCTGAGGCATCAATAAAGGGTGCGTCGATGACAGGTATGTACTTCCTTAGTAGGACTGGCAATTAGGATATCATCTAGGTAGACGAAGAGGAAATTGAGGTCCCATGGCACGGAGTCCATCAGGCATTGGAAAGCCTGGGTGGCGTTCTTTGAGCCAAACATCATTTGTAAAAACTCGAAGAGGCCGAATGGGGTGATGACTGCGGTATTCTGGAAGTCTTGTGGATGAACTGGGACCTGGTGGTAGCCCCAGAGGAGGTCGACTTTTGAGAACACGGTGTTCTCTGCCAAATGGGCAGAGAAATCCTGAATGTGGGGGATCGGGTGCCTATCAGGAGTGTTGGTGTCGTTTAGGCATCGTAAGTCGCCGAATGGCTGCCATCCGCCGCCAGGCTTCGGGACGATATGGAAGGGTGAAGACAAGGGACTATTTGACCCGTGAATAATCCCTAACCATTCCATGGTTGCAAACACCACATTTGCAACCGCCAGCTTTCCAGGTTCCAGGCGCCGGGCCTGCGCGTAGACCGGGGGGCCGTTGGTGGTGAAGTTTCATAGCTGTGGAGGAGAATGTGCGTCTTGTCAGGTCGGGGAATTCGCTGAGCAAGCGAGCGAACTCATCAGGAGTCAGGAACACAAAGGGGATGGTTGCCGATGTCGTTTTACTGCGGTGACATGGAAGTGAATTAAAAGTTGCTGTGTTCATCAGTCGCCGGTTCGTAATGTCGACCATGAGCCTGGGGAATCTGCGCCAAGGAGGGGCTGGCAAACATTGGCCGTAACAAACTCCCAGTGAAAACATTGCCCCCCGAGACACACCTCAACTCGCCGTCTGCCGAATGTCCGAATTTTTCCGCCATTGGCCACATCAAGGATGGAGTCGTGATTCCCCGTGTGCACATCGAGGGCGGACGCGGGTGAAATGCTGCACTGCGCTCTGGTGTCACACAGAAAATGACAACCGGAAAGAGAATCAGTGATGAACAGCAAATTTCCTGCATTGCTGATCGCCATCGCGGCTGCGAGGTGCCCGTTAGACCCGTCCCTCGGTGGTCGCAGTGGCAGCTGTTTTTTGTTTTGTTGGGGAAAACTGCAGGTAGGGCGGCAATGCTTCGCCTTCACGCCGAACTGCGCGTGGTAGAAGCACAGCCCAGCAGGCTGACGAGCTGGGGTGGCGTCTGCCGGTGATGGGTGTCTCGTGGCGGCGCAGTACTGCCAAGTTGCAGTGAAAATTTTGACAGCCTCTGCAGCGATGTTGCGCAGTCTTCAACTCAGATCTGGCCAGGGCAGCTTCTACCTGTTCAGATAGTTGGCTGAGGAAAATCTTGCGGAATAGGAAACATTCACGTTCTGAGCCCAGGAGTGTGAGCATTTGGCTCATCAACTCTGAAGGTTTGGAGTCCCCGAGCCCGGGCATTACGAGTAATCGACACGGGCGCTCCAATTTTGTGAGCCCAAAAACCTGCAGTAACCACGCCTTGAGGGTTTCATACTTGCGCTCTGTAGGGTGGTTTTCGAGGAGGCCGACGATCCGAGAGGCAGTAGAGTTGTCGAGTCCGGAGACCACCTAAATGTACTTGGTCTGATCCGCATCGATGTTCCTCAGGGCGAACTGGACCTCGACCTGAATAAACCAGGAGGGCGCTTGCTGCTCCCAGAACTGCAGTAGCTTTAGCGAAACGACGTTTGCTTCCATGCTGTGCTCTTCTTTTGTGAAAACGTTCACAAAAATGGGGTCACCAATGCAGGAATTAACGAATTCCTACGAATAACGGAGATCGACACCAGAGAACAATTAAACAGGTCTTTACTCAACAGAGATGCCACGAGGACTGCTTGGGCAGCCCGGTGGTTTAAGACGTGACGTCATCGCGTTTTCCCGCGTTTTCCGCGCTCTTAAAGGGGCCACGCCCCGTACATGCAAACTCTATACACAAAACACAGTGATGCCTAACACAATGGTACAGGTTTAGGCTGGTGTTAGAACATCGTTAAAGAGAAATATATACAGTTAGCCAGAGTCATTCACTTGTTCTGCCACAGGGTCATATTATGATGGTGTGCCGGCATATAAGAACATAAGAAATACGAGCAGGAATAGGCCACTTGGCCCCTCGAGCCTGCTCCACCATTCAATAAGACCAAGGCTGATCTTCGGCGCAAAGCCACTTCCCTGCCTGCTTCCCATAGCCCTTCACTCCCGTATCTAGCAAAAATCTGTCTATCTCCAACTTAAATGTATTTAATGACCCAGCCTCCACGGCTCCCTGGGGCAGGGAAGTTCACAAATTTACGACCCTCTGCGAGAAGAAATTCCTGCTCATCTCAGTTCTAAAAGTTCGACCCTTTATTCTGAAATTATGTCCCCGAGTTCGAAGTTTACCCACGAGGGGAAACATATTCTCTGCATCCACATTGTCGAGCCCCCTCAGCATCTTATATGTTTCAATAAGATCACCTCTGATTTTTCTAAATTCCAATGTTTATAGGCACAACCTGCTCAAACTTTCTTCATAAGTCAAACCCCTCATCTCAGGAATCAAACGAGTGAATCGTCTCTTAACTTCCTAAAAAGCAAGTATATCCTTTCTAAATAAGGAGACCAAAACATTACGCAGTGCCCAAGGTGTGGTCTCACCAATACCCTGTAAAGCTGTAGAAGGGCATCCCTGCTTTTATACTCCAACCCCCTTGCAATAAAGGCCAACATTCCATTTGACTTTTTGATCACTTGCTATACCTGAATGCTATTTTTTGTGCTTGATGAACAAGGATCCCCAGGTCCCTTTGAGCTGTAGCACTTTGTAAGTGCTCTTCAGTTAAATAATAATTGGCTTTTCTATTTTTTTCCTGCCAAAGTGGATAACCTCGCAAAAATCCAACATTATACTCCATCTGCCAATTGTTTGCCCACTCATTAGCCTGTCTATGTCCCTTTGCAGATTCTTTGAGCCCTCTGCAAAACCTGCTTCCCCATCTACTTTTGTAGCATCTGCAAAGGTTGCTACATTATACTCGGTCCCTTCCTTCAACTAATTCATGCAGATTGCAAATATTTGAGGCCCCAGCACTGTAGGGGTCTTTTGGCGTGTGTGCCCATTCAGCTCTGCCCCTGACTGCCTTTGAGTGGTTAGAATCGCTTCACACCCCATGGGTTCTAGACACCAGACTTAGGTACAAGCGGCGATACAGAAAAGCATGTAGACAAGTGGTTTGGTGCAAGAAAACCAAAATTTTATTAAAAGGCTGAATTAAACACAATACTACTGAGAATTACTGGTATAGTTGCAGGCATAAAACAATTAATACACTTATGTGGGAATGGGTAACACACAGCACATCGAGGGAAACAAATACATTAAAAAATCCCCTTATCCTTAAACCCACCCCCTATGCTTAACTAGATTATGCTATGAGCGGCCAGGAATTCATGCTCACCAATTCAAAACCTGTTGCTTCAGACGGTGGGGTTTGAGGTCCGCTCTTCCTGTCCTTTGGGGAATCGCATCGCCACGTGGTCACAGGGCGCGACGCTGAAGTTGTTTCTGTGAAGCACCCCCCTTTTCTTCAGCTGCAGTCGTCTTCGAGTCGCGATGTGTCTTCTTCTTCTTCTTCCTCAGGTGGTCGTCGGCGGTTTTGCTGCGGTTGTGGGTCGGTTGGCGGTCTTTACCATCTAAATGAATTTACTATCCATGCTTCGAACGCCAGTTTATTCCTTACCTGGGCCATCACTGTCAAACGCCAGCTTATAACTAGGCCGTTTGTCTCGATATTGCTACTCATTCATTGAACGCCAGCATATTTTTAAAAACGGGTTTTACTGTCCGTGCATGTAACACCAACTTATTCACCAAACACCAGCTTATAACTGGGCGTTTGTCCCCCAAAGCGTCTTTCTGCTGCCCTTCTCTGCTTTACCGTATTCTTCATCTCGTCTCATCTCGTCTGCCCGTTTGTGGCCTGTGTGTCCTTTGTGGTTTTGAACTCGGGTCTCGTTCTCCTCCCACGTTTGGCCCCGGTGTAATGGGTGTCCTTCCTTGTTGAGCGGCGCGGGGAGCGGGAAGAGAGCCCGCAACGAGGCCAGGACAAGATAACAAGAGCTAAGAGCTAAGAGACCAATCACTACCGATGGGCCTACAATTATAACCGATTGTTCATTCCTTATCTGCGCGCCAAATCAGGTCAGTGTTTTGTCTAAATTGTAGCGGGCTCATTTAAACAGATTACAGTCTTTAAAGACTCCTGAATTGGCTGTCTCTGTGTTATAATGGTTTCGATGTCCTGGTTGTTGGTTATCTATGAGACTTTTTCGGGTTTTCCTGACTTGATGGCTTCTGTGAGCTGTTACCGACTAAAATATGCAGTAACCTGATGGCTGTGACTGGGGCCCATTCTAACCTGATCTGTTTCAAGGCGAATGGAATGTATATTCTGTATTTGCTCTGTCTGGCCTCACAGAGTCTATTCACAGGTCTATGCATTTTAAGTTTCATTCCAGGCTTGAAAAAAAGAGGTATCTGCCTGCTTGCAGAGCCTTGCATTGAAAATCCTGCCCGTTTTGGTCACGAGGTTCCAGACGCCATTTTGGGTACCCTTTTTAATAACTTGTCCATACAGGTTCCCTGCATCCATAACATTTGGGGAATGTGGGAATTTTGAGAACTCTACACTCCCCCCTGTTGATACTAAACTTGCTTTAAGTATCATCCTGACAAGGTGAGCAAAATTTCTCACCCTCCACAGTCAATTTTCCCCTGCAGTTTCTTATCTAAGATACTCACGACCCATTTTGTAAAAATGTAGTGTACATAAGCATACATAGTATAATTACAGTCGTTTACACACATCCAATCATGGAGGGCGTCGAGCACCCCTGCACCACTTGGTACACCTCATCTTTATTCCAAACAACACGCTGAACATCTTTATTAAAACAACATAAGGACATAAAAAACAATCTTTCATCACTAATACAAACAGCAAATTCAAACAGGTGTATCTCCCTCCACCGTAACATAATGCTCCTTCCAGGTCCTTATCTTTCGGAATTCTAGTATTTACCTTTTCCCTTGCACAGAGTGCATACTCGGTACAATACTATCCCCAACTGGTAAACCACGAGAATGTGGGAAGCCAGTCTGATCCACGAAGGGACCTCTATATTATTGAAAATGTCCCACCAGGGTGGAACGACAATGTCTAATATCTTAGCCCCTATCTCTACTGTTTTCTGCTCCAGAGTGCAAAAATGTTTCTGTGAAACTATAACTGCACTGAGTAATTTGGTAAGGCATTCGGGGAGGGGGAATTTCGTAGCCGAAATGCGCTACGTACTTCTGTAGGTTGTTAAAATTCTCTTTACAGTGAGGTGAACAGTGGAAGGTTCAGGAATGGGGACAATTCATTCCTGGACCACTTGAAATTCGGCCTCGGGTTTAAAGCAGAAACTGCTGTCATTAACCGGACACCAGCTATGCTGTCCATGCTGGTAGTGGGTCGCTCCTGTGGTGACACAATATGTCCCACCTCCTATATATGATACCTGAAGGGAACATGGTCTTGTGCCATTGCCTCCATGGTACAATTTATAGGGTTCGCGCCAGCAGCTCTGAATGCACACTGTGGTTTTGAATAGGCATTCAAGTGCTGGGGACACAGGATTATGTGTACTCCCCGGCTCCGGCACCCCGAGAGGTTAGTACCTGTCATAGCGTGCTCCCACTTTATAATGTAAAGTGGGACCGCTGTGAAACGAATCTGCGCTCCCCCTTGAATGACTCCAATGTTCTCTAACCTGTTTACCGGTGTGGGTCGGGCTGTCCTACCCATGACCGGCATCCTAACTATTATAGCCATAACAGTGTGGTTGGACCGTCCACAATCCACTGGGACTGGTTAGGCCTCAGAAGCTAGCCGGAGTTGACACGGGCTTAATGCATTCTCAAATGGATGGAGGGCTGCGAAGTGCTTTTGCTGATCCAGGAGGGGATTAAACCTATGCTCGGTGGCATAGTGGTTAGCACGTTACCTCACAGCGCCAGAGACCCGGGTTCAAATCCGGCCTCGGCTAACTGTCTGTGTGGAGTTTGCACATTCTCCCCGTGTTTGCGTGGGTTTCCTCCCACAGTCCAAAGATGTGCTGGTTAGGTTGATTGGCTATGATAAAAATTGGCCCTTAGTGTTAGGGGGGATTAAATACGGGGATAGGGTTGGGGTGGGATGGCTGTCGGTGTAGATACCGGTGCTAGGGTTTGGATGATCAGCCATGATCTCGTTGAATGGCGGAGCAGGCTCGAATGGCCTACTCCTGCTCCTATCTTCTATGTTTCTATGTTTAAATCCTCCAGGTTGCTGCAGCTCTTGCCCAGCAACCACGCCCCATACAGCACGCACACCTCCTTCTGCGCAGCCTGATCCAAAGCATTTCTGTCCTCTCTTATGAGGGCAGTCACAGTCTTTGCGTGCTTCTCCAGCTCAGCTATTATTTCTTTTAAATGGACCGTCACGGCCTGGTCCTCATGTAACTCTGAGCCTAGTACCTTATTCTCATCCATTAGGATTTTCTTTCTCTGAGTGTTGAAACCGTTTATCTGGGTCTGCAATTCTATGTCATCTAAACTGTTGATGACAGAGGACCCAGTGTTAAACGCAGTAAAAACATCATTCCATGCTCACCTGCATTACCCAAAATCTCATGGTGTGTGGTGTATAGCTCGGTTTTGTCGATATTGGCAAAATCAAACTCATAAAATTTTCTGAACATCTCCTTTAACAGGGCCTGGTATACCTGCTCTGTTTCCCTGGGGCACCATTCCGGTAAATGTACCTCGGTGAGGTTTAAAATCACGGAGGCTACCGCGTAGTGTACCCCATGGTATAGCACCTGCTCCATAGGCACTAGTACCAGCCCATTCCCTGCTCCCTTGGTGGCGGGGGGACACCCCTCCATGTGTATACTTGCTGCCTGGATCTTGGGCAGGGGCTTTCGGGGGCGGGTTACAATTTCAGTGGCATTCATTGGGATCGGGGAGAATGGGACTGCACACGTCTCCAGGCTGGAATCATACTCCACCCCCTCCCCGGCATCTTGCCATTGCCGGTGGAAAATGATGGATATGCCTGTGGGGCAGACCTTTTCTGACCCCCACATACAGACATAAATCCCCTGATCCGGTTCCCACCACTTGTCCCAGCACACACTCAATCCCCCGTGAGTCCCTGTAATCGTCCGATGGGTATTGCTCCCCAATCGTTCCCACCTCATTGCGGGTTTTCCCATATTCTTGCTCAGTTTCCTGAGCCACCACCACCTAGCCAAAGGAATATGTCCCTTGAATGTTAAACATACACGTTTCCCTACGGTGACGCTGACCCTTGGGGCAGAGGAGGGAGGCCTCCCCGTACGTAAACCCGGTCTAGCTGGAGTACTGAGTCGAATTGGATCCCAGTCATCCTGGCCACCTTCCCTCGTGGAAGTAAATGGCGAGCTCCTCCGCATCCCTTTCGCCACTTTCATCGGTCACTATTGGTGCTCTATCCCCTGAACACCCATAGACGTGGGAGTCCTCCACGTCACCTCACGTTCCAATGCTCATTCCTATCAGTGCGAGTAGGAGTATGCCCCCCTTCATCCTGAAATCCTTTCTGCAAAGAGATACAAGAACATACAGCCAGGTCCCGAGGAGATTCTCTGGCTTGGGTGAAGCATAGTCGAGTCGTGCGACCTCGACTTCGAAAACAAACACTCTTAAAAATACTACTTTAAAACTACCAATCCTTATTTAAACTAAAACTAAACACCCAAACATAAAAACACCAAAACTTAAAATTACTTAAAGATCCGCCGCCCATCTTCTGGCGGCCAGCCTAATCCCTGTATGGGATGCGACACACTGCTCCCTTCGGTGTGGCTGCACTGTCCTGTACTTTCGGCCCCTCGCAGCCTGTGACTGCTGGCTGGGGTCCTCTGTCCTTGGACTTACCCCTAAGTCGGGAGCCTGCCCCTTTCAAATGGGGAGCCGGTGACCATGTTTTCCTTGGCTGGGGCGTCCGTAGGGACGTTCTAGGGACTTTGGCGCGTGGGGGTTTTCTGGCTGGTGGTTCTTTAACCGGAACCGCTGCCCCCTCCGGTGCGGTCTGTGGGCTCACCACTACCGCTGGCTGGGGATCTTCTCCCTCAGGCTTTATCCATCCTGGACCTGGGCGAGGGGCAGGTAACTCTTTGCAGCCTGTTCCTGTGGGCTGAAGGTCTCCGCCCCCATGTCCCAAATCTGGGTCAGGGGCGGAGCATTCACTCTCTGGTCCCTCTTGCTCTAAACCTAGGTCAGGGGCGGGGTCTTCGCTCTCGGGTCCCTCCTCATCTGAATCCCACAAGAGTGTGGGAGTGTCCCAAGCGGTGGGCGGGATTGCTTCTCCCCTTAAACAAGCCACCGTGCCTGGTTGTGCAGTCTGTGAACTTGTTCCCGCTGCAGGCGGAGGATTGCTATCCTCAGACCTTGCCCCCACTGATAGTCCTCTCTTCTCGGGTTTGAACAGTTTACACTGATTAATATGTAACCATTTGGGGCGTCGAGGCATCTTAACGACGTATACCATGGGCTTTCCTTGTCAACAATGCTGTAAGGCCCCATGTATAATTGTTCCAGACTCCCCATCCGAGCAAAATTCCTCACAATGACCTGATCCCCTATTTCCCACTCGTGGTGTTTTCAGGGTTCTAACAGGAATCGGTTGCTCCGATGTTTCTTTACCATATTTCCAGCCGCCTGCCCGTGGACCTGCTTAAGGTGCTCGAAGAGGTTGCGGGCGACCCTGTCCAGGTTTATCTCCCTGAGCTGACCTTCTGTGAGCTCCAGGTCTAGTACATGCGTGGGGGTTCTCTTAAACCTGCCAGTCGTCAGCTCATGCGGGGAGTACCCCGTGCTTTTTGATTGGCTGGCCCGAATCCCCATGAGGACCAACGGTAGGAGCTCTGCCCATTTTCGAGGTGAGTCCACCGTCTCTTTCCTCAAACTTTTCTTTAAGGTCCTATTCATTCTGTCCATAATCCCTTATGATGGTGGGTTGTGGGCGATATGCCACTTCCCCTCGAGGCTGAGCATCATAAGGTTATTCTGCATTACCTGTCCGGTAAAGTGTCTCCCTTGGCCGGACTCCACATACTGTGGTGCCCCCATCGCGAGAACACCTCCCGGACCAGGATCTTGGCTGTAGCCAGAGCTGTGGCCGTTCTGCAGGGGAAGGCTCCTACCCAATTGTTGAACACATCCACCAGAAACTAGGCAGTACTTATAGACTCCCTGGGCGGTGGGTATGGGCCCGATGTAGTAGACCTGTATCGACTGCCATGGTCCCTCTACCCTCCTGATGCGTCCTATGGGTACCTTCCATTTATGGGGGTCAGTGTTGTTCGCAGGGCACACCAAACAGCGGCGCAGAACACGCGGACATCTTCCCTGAGTCCTGGCCACCATCCCGCCGGTTCCACCCGCTGCCAGGTGATCTCAGGCTCGTGATGCCCCGTTCCTGGACCCTCTTGGGACAGTTGAAGGAATTCCCTCCTGTGCTGCTGTGGTACAACCCATATGTTTTCCCCTAAACAGGATGCCTTCTTTCACAGAGAGGGCTGCTGTGCCATAAGGACCCTCTACACTTTTCCCCTCAATCACTGCATTGAGGATGGCTTTGAGGACGGGGTCTTGGGCTTGGACCGCCTTAAGATCCGGTGGTAAAGCTACCCCTGCTTTTCCTGGTGTCCTGTCCCTACCTCTGACTGCTGCCATGGGTCTGGACCAATTTACCAGCATGTCAGCCTCCTGGTTACACTGACTACGGGTTTCTGTGGAGGAATGGGCGTTCACCTTATGAATGAAGACCTCTCCTTCCTCCCCCACTGCCGCTAGGATTTTCTTCAGCTGGGCTTTTACTGTGAGGGTTCTCCTGTCGGCGGAGGTGTATCCGTGGTGGTACCAGATGGCCAGGTACTCAGTGCACGAATTGCACGTGAACATGCTGTCCAAGCAAATCGTATATGGGGTGGGGAAGATTTTGTGGGGGGAAACGACGTATACTACCGCGGACAGTTCAGCCTGCTGAACGCTCATGGTGCTGGGGAGCTTAATTGCCACGGCAATGTTTGCCAATGGGTCATAAACTCCACATCCTGTGAGTAGCTCACCAGCAGATACCGTGCTGGAGCCGTCTACATAGATCTCGCGGCCCGTGGGATGCATCCCGGCCCGTAAACCTATGTTCACATCACAAACCCCTTCTGTGGAACACCGGTGGGCTGTTCCAGGTTATCCCAGGTTGACTGTAAGCTTCGGCTCGCAGAGACCCTTCACTCTAAGATCCATCTGTGAGAGGAGCATGGTCCAGCGAGCAATGAGGGCACTGCTCACTGTTCCATCCTTGATCCTCCCATCCAGAAGCATATGGGTGGGTGTGTGATGTGTGTGGAGGGTGATGGGAGAGCTGCCTGTGAAGATCAGCGATCTTTTCACAGCCCAATGTATGGCGAGGAGGTGCCGCTCACAGTTGGAGAAGCTCCTTTCCACCTCCGTGAATATCCTGGAGGAGTAGCAAACCGGACTCAGCCTGCCATGCCACTCTTGAAGCAGCACAGAAGTCAGGCTATCCCCGCTGGCTGAAGTCTCTGCAGTACCCGGTTAACCCTAAATATGACCTCACACCCGCAACTGTGTTGGGGACTGGTAACTCCTGTACCACCTCCCTCCTAGCCTTATCTATGGCCATTTCTCCAGCTCATACAGTCAGGCACAGGAATTTCACCTCCTGCTGGCCGATCTGCGCTTTCTTTGGGTTTACTTTAAAACCCTTTTGTCTGAGCAGCACCAGTAGTTCGGCCAGCAGTTGGTCATGCTCCTCTTTCAAATCCGTGAACAGGAGCAGGTCATTCACATACTGTACCAACTGTCTGGACTGACTGAAACATTTTAAACTGTGTGCCATGCACTGATGGAAAATGCTGGGGCATTTGTGGAAGCCCTGAGGCAAATAGTTCCATTTGTACTGTTGCCCTTTAAAAATAAAGGGAAACTTCTACTGATCCTCCCTCCTTAAAGGGATGGACTAAAACCCGTTGGAATCATCCAGCACCGTGAAGGTGGTCGCGAATGCTGGAATTCTTCCTATCAGGTCGGCAACTGCTGCTACCGTGGGTGCACAGGCTGGGATGTTACTGTTGAGCACCCGATAGTCCACCGAGGCCCTCCAGGAATTGTCCAGCTTTCTAACCGGCCACAGTGGCGAGCTAATGTGGGTGGCTATCGGTCTCAGAAACCCCTGCTGTACTGAAGAGGACATGGCTGCTTCCATGCCCGGCTCCGCATCCCTGTGGAAGTTGTACTGTTTTTGTGGCCTGGCCATGGGGTCCCCATCTACGCTGACATAAACCTGTTGACCCTCCTGCAGTTGTGATTGTGTGTGGCAAATGTGGCTAGGTGGACCTGCACAAATGCCTGGAACTCCTTCGGGGTATTACTGACCATGAGCTCGAGGTTATAACTCTCTTTGGGCTTCATGCTGCACAGGGTCCCTTCCCTTCTTTCCCTGGGATGACTACCAGCTCGCCGTCCTTTCCTGTACTTGCCCCCCCATAAGCAATGATTCCTTAAATCTGCCAGGATCCCGTGGCCTAAAATAAATTCGGCTCTCAGGGCCCCTCTTCCACACTCCACTTCCCATCTCATCAGGACACAGGTCCACCTGGAGCGGAGTGGTCCTAACCGAATGGCGAGCGGGATGGAAAATGAGCCAGCCTGTTCTTTGCCTATGAATCCCGACAGATTGTATGGGACCCCGTTAGATAGAGGCGAGGTGGTGGGGTTATCCGAATGGACCATGGTGCATGATGCCCCCGTGTCCAACAGATAGTTCCCCTTCACCTATTCCACCTCCATCTCCACGAGGGTCTTTTCCATGCATCGTATCAAAGGGAACACAGGTAAACAGGCTGCGCTGGCTCTAGTCATGGCTGTGGGTTGGAGGGGCTGACGGGGTCAGAGCACCGGTAGCGGCTGCTTCTCTCCCATGGCCAGTCAATAAGGACCTCATGTTGTCCAAAAATGACTCGACCGTGGCGGGAGGGATTCCTGCCTCTGCCTTTTGGGCTGGGGCGGCGGAATTCTTCCACTTGTTGTCTTTCCAAGAGTTTTTCCACTCCTTCGTCCAGTGGCCGTACTTCCTACACCAATAACAATTCATCTTACTGTAAGATGGGTTATTCCCTTCCTGATGCCACTCCTTCCTACACTGTCCGGGTTTTACCTCATGCACCTTCCAATTAGGTGTGTGTGCATCACTTCCCCTACCGTTCTTATAGGATAAATTGAACGGTCTGATCACCGCAAGTTCAGTGGTCTGAGGATTCTTGGTTCAAACCAAACTGTTGCCTTGGCCTGGACCTCTGGCAAGCTTTTTGCCACCAGGCAACGGAACCAATGGGCCAGCTGACCCTGGTTCAGGAATGCCCGATTAGGTGCCCCGGGACAGGTGCTCCTTTTAACCGGCCATAACATTTCCGCGGAAGCCACCGGGGTTTCCCCTGTGTGCTGGACGGTTTTCTCCACACGGGAGAAAGGACTTCCCTCATTCATCCCTATGGCCTCCAGAACCTCATCCCTGAGCTCTTCATTCCGGCTCTGCCCCTCCTTACAGTCGTCAGAGAGGGATTGCAGGAGCCGACACTCCAGGGAAAATAGCAGCATTTTGGCCTGCTCAGCACCATCGCAGTTGTTGACGCTGGCTGCCTGCTCTACTTCCCTGAAGTGGATCAAGGGGTCCCGTTTTCGGAGAGCTTTTGGATATGGCTCACCATGGCCCTAAGCTGTTGGCTGCTATAGGGTAATAGGAACTGGTTTTCGAGGAGTCACTCGTCATCGCCATTGACGGGTGGCCCGAAACACGGATGCTGTGCTGGAAACTTCGGTCCCGGCTCCGGCCTCTCTGGCGGGGGCTGTTACACCTCTGCTCTCAACGCTGACTCTGCCCCATCTTGCTTCCAGACCTCGCTAAATTCTGGTGCTACGGGTGGCGGCCGAGAGACCTCCTGTTCTTCAACCATGTCGCCCCTTGGCACTACCAGTGATGTCTGAACTGTTCACCCCTCGGTCCCAATAAAATCCACCTGGCCTGCTTCCGGGCTTATGAGGCACACCATGCCTTTTGCCTTCCTCAGTGTCGGCTCAGATTTTCAATCTGTTCCTTGCAGCGGCCATGATCTGCATCTTCAAACCCCTGTTCACTCGCTAGATTTAAGCTGCATTTACCTCTTTCATCTTTTCCTCCTGCTCTCTAACTTGCCTTGCCAGGCGGGCGTTCTTTTCCCACAAACTCAACTCGTTACCCTTGGCTTCAGTGACATGGCACAGTAGGTATTACAACTTGGCCTTATGTTCTCCCATTAAATGTACCCTTTCCTGATTCAGGGCCTGTAATGCTACCATTAACTTCTCCCCTGATAGAGGCTAGTCCTGGATCTCCAGGGCTGACTCCTTTAACTTGGCTGCCTGAGCTGCAACGAGCCTGTCCAAAAGCAGGACCTGCTTCTTGAAACACATCAAGCCATCTGCTTTCTCTAGCGACTTCGTGTGCTCCCTCCCTTCTGTCCACTTAGCTGCAGCATCTACCGGACGAACAGCCCTTCACAGATTGGTGATCCGCTTCTTTGTGATATTCACCTTACTAAATACATAATCAGAAATCCTTTCCTCCATGAAGGTTTGCTCATCCGAACCATTGTCTACTGTATCACTCCCCTGTTGCCGGAGTCCTACCATGGTCGCCATTTCTTTAGGGGGTTTTGGCGTGTGTGCCCAGTCAGCTCTGACCTTGACTGCCTTTGAGTGGTTCGAATCGCTCCACACCCCATGGGTTGTAGACACCAGAGTTAGGTACAGGCGGCGATACAGAAAATCGAGTAGACACGTGGTTTGGTGCAAGCAAACCAACATTTTATTAAAAGGCTGAATAAAACACAATGCTACTGAGAATTATTGAGTGTATTAGGGATGTGTTTCTTGAGCAGTATGTAAATGAACCGACCAGGGGACAAGCAACCTTAGATCTGGTCCTGTGTAACGATACAGGATTAATTAAAAATGTAAAGGATCCCCTTGGAATGAGTGACCATAACATGGTTGAATTCCATATTCAATTAGAGGGTGAGAAGGTTGGATCTCAAACAAGCGTGCTAAGCTTGAATAAAGGAGACTATGAAGGTATGAGAACGGAATTGAGTAGAGTGGATTGGGAAAATAGATTAAAGGGTAAGACGAGACATGATCAGTCGTGAACATTTAAGGAGTTATTTTACAACTTCCAAGAAATATATATTCCACTGAGAAGAAAAGGGTGTAAAAGAAAAGACAGCCATCTGTGGCTAAGTAAAGAAATTAAGGATAGTATTCCACTAAAAACAAGGGCATATAAGGTAGCCAAATCTAGTGGGAGGATAGAGGATTGGGAAAACATTAAAAGACAGCAAAAAGTAACAAAAAGATTGATTAAGAAAGGGAAGATAGATTATGAAAGTAAATTAGCAAAAAATATAAAAACAGACAGTAAGAGTTTTTATAATTATATAAAAAGAAAAAGGGTGGCTAAAGTAAATGTTGGTCCCTTAGTGGATGAGACCGGGAAATTAATGGTGGGAAATATGGAGGTGGCAAAACACTGAATGAATATTTTGTATCAGTCTTTACAGTAGAAGACACAAAGAATATCCCAACACTGGACAAACAGGGGGCTATGGGGGGGAGGAGCTAAACAAGATCAAAATCACTAAAGAAGTGGTACTCGGTAAAATAATGGGACTCAAGGCAGAAAAATCACCTGGACCTGATGGTTTCCATCATAGGGTCTTGAGGGAAGTGGCGGTAGGGATTGTGGATGCATTGGTAATAATTTTCCAAAACTGCCTGGAATCAGCAAAGGTCCCGGCAGACTGGAAAGCTGCTAATGTAACACCATTATTTAAAAAGGGCAGTAGACAGAAGGCTGGAAACTATAGACCGGTTAGCCTAACATCTGTTGTAGGTAAAATATTGGAGTCCATTATTAAGGAGACAGTAACAGGACATTTGGATAATCATATTTTAATAGGACAAAGTCAGCATGGTTTTATGAAGGGGAAGTCATGTTTGACAAATTTGCTGGAGTTCTTTGAGGAAGTAACATATAGGGTGGATAAAGGGGAACCAGTGGACGTAGTGTATTTAGACTTCCAAAAGGCATTTGACAAAGTGCTACACAAAAGATTATTGCTTAAGATAAAAAATCACGGGATTGGGGGTAATATTCTGGCAAGGATAGAGAATTGGCTATCTAACAGAAAGCAGAGAGTTGGGATAAATGGTTCATTCTCGGACTGGCAATCAGTAACTAGTAGTGTTCCGCAGGGGTCAGTGCTGGGTCCCCAACTCTTTACAATCTATATTAACGATTTGGAGGAGGGGACCGAGTGTAACATATCAAAGTTTGCAGATGATACTAAGATGAGAGTGAAAGTAGTGAGTGAGGAGGACATAAAAAACCTGCAAGGTGACGTAGACAGGCTAAGTAAGTGGGCAGAGATTTGGCAGATGGAATACAATACTGGAAAATGTGAGGTTATGCACTTTGGCAGGAAAAATCGTAGAGCAAGTTATTATCTTAATGGCAAGAAACTGGAAAGTACTGAAGTACAAAGGGATCTGGGGATCCTGGTGCACGAAACTCAAAAGGTTAGTATGCAGGTGCAGCAAGTGATTAAGAAGGCCAATGGAATGTTGGCTTTCATTGCTAGGGGGATAGAATATAAAAATAGGGAGGTATTGCTTCAGTTGTACAAGGTATTGGTGAGACCGCACCTGGAATACTTCATACAGTTTTGGTGTCCATACTTAAGAAAAGACATACTTGCTCTCGAGTCAGTACAAAGAAGGTTCACTTGGTTAATCCCGGGGATGAGGGGATGGACATATGAGGAGAGGTTGAGTAGATTGGGACACTACTCATTGGAGTTCAGAAGAATGAGAGGCGATCTTATTGAAACATATAAGATTGTGAAGGGTTTGGATCGGGTGGATGCAGGGAGGATGTCCCCGATGATGGGTGAAATTAGAACTACGGGGCATAGTCTTAGAATAAGGGGCTGCTCTTTCAAAACTGAGATGAGGAGGAACTTCTTCACTCAGAGGGTGGTAGGACCATGGAATATGCTACCCAAAAAGCTGTAGAAGCTACATCATTACATAAATTTAAAACAGAAAATAGACAGTTTCCTAGAAGTAAAGGAAATAAAGGGTTATGGGGAACAGGCAGGAATTTGGACATGAGCCTAGGTTCGGATCGGTCATGGCTCTGTGGGTAGCGGAGCGGGCCCAGGGGCCATGTTGCCTGATCCTGCTCCTATTTCGTGTGTCTAATTCTGTTAAATTCAGGAGATGGTTCAGTGATAGTAGATTGGCGGTTCGGATCAGATCAGCCATGATCTTATTGAATGGCAGAGCAGGCTCGAGGGGCCGATTGCTCTGCTCCTGCTCTTATTTCTTATGTTCTTATGTTCTTATGTTATTCATTACTGGTATAGTTCCAGGCATAAAACATTTCATACACTTATGTGGGAATGGGGAACACACGGCACATCGAGGGAAACAAATACATTAAAAATCCCCTTATCCTTAATCCCACCCCCTATGACTAACTAGGTTAAGCTATGAGGGGCCAGGTATTCATGCTCACCAATTCAAAACCTGTTGCATTAGAGGGTGGCGTCTGCTCTTCCTGTCCTCTGGGGTATCCCGTCGCCACGTGGTCACAGGGTGCGGCGCTGAAGTTCTTTGTGCGAAGCACCCTCCTTTTCATCAGCTACCGATGTCGGCGAGTGGCAATTTGTCTTCTTCTTCCTCGGGCGGTCGTCGGCGGTATTGCTGCAGCTGGGGGGTCGCTTGGCGTTCTTTACCGTCTAAATGATTATGCTACCCATGCTTCGAACGCCAGTTTATTCGTTACCCGGGCTATTACTGTCCAATTTTCAAGCCAGGCTTTAAATGCTAGCTTACTCTCAAAGGCTTTGAACGCCAACTTATTCTCACAAACGCCAGCTTATAACTAGGCTGTTTGTCTTAATTTACTGTCCATGCATCAGACGCCAACTTATTCAGCAAACATCAGCTTATAACTGGGCGTTTGTCCACCAACACGTCTTTCCGCTGCCCTTCTCTGCCTTTACCGTATTCTTCATCTTATCTCGTCTCGTCTGCCGGTTTGTGGCCTGTGTGTCCTGTGTGGTTTTGAACTCGGGTCTCGTTCTCCTCCCGCATTTGGCCCCAGTGTAATGGACGTCCTTGCTTGTTGAGCGCCGCGGGGAGTGGGAAGAGTGCCCGCCACGAGGCCAGGGCATGAGAGCTAAAGCTAAGAACTAAGAGGCCGATCCTTACCAGTTGGCCTACAATTATACCCGATTCGTCTTTCCTTAGCTGCGCGCCAAATCAGGTCAGTCCTTTGTCTATCTTTTGGCGGGTTCGTTTAAAGTGATTACAGCCATTTACTTTAAGGTCTTCTGAAATGGCTGTCTCTGTGTCATAATGGTTTTGTGCCCTGGTTGTTGGTTATGTATGAGACTTAATCGGGTTTTCCTGACTTGAAGGCTTCTGTGAGCTGTTACCGATTAAAATATGCAGAAACCTGATGGCCTTGATTGAGGCCCATTCTAACCTGATCTGTGTGAAGGCGAATGGAATGCATATTCTATGTTTGCTTTGTCTGTCCTCACAGAGTCTATTCACATGTATATGCATTTTAAGTTTCGTTCCAGGCTTGAAAAAATGGTATCTGCCTGTTTGCAGAGCCTTGCTTTTAAAGCCTGTCGTTTTGGCCACGAGGCTGCAGAAGCCATTTTGGGTACGCTGCCATTTCATAACTTGTCCATACAGGGTCCCTTTATCCACAACTTTGGGGAATGTGGGAATTTTGAGAACCCTGCAGTCTCCTTTGCAGTCGACACAGGAATTGTTTCTCCAAACGGCAGCGCTAAAGAGCTCAAAAGCACTTTAACTGAACAAGCTGCGCATCAAAGTAGCTGCTGTTGGCCAGCTGACAGAAGGGAATCATTTAAACACAGAAAAACAGGAGCAAGAGTAGGCCATTCGGCCCTTCGAGCCTGCTCTCACATTCAATGTGATCTTGGCTAATCCTCTATCTCAATACCATATTCCAGTTCCGTCGACATAGCCCTTGATGACTTTTGTGTCTAGAAATCTATCCATCTCCTTCTTAAATATGTTCAGTGATTGGAATCCACAACTTCTGTGTTAGAGAATTCCACAGGTTCAACACCATCTGAGCGAAGAAATTTCTCCTCATCGCAGTCCTAAATCTCCTACCCCGTATCCTGAGACTGTGACCACACGCTCTAGACACCCACAGCCAGGGGAAAATTCCTCCCTGCATCCAGTCTGTCTAGCCCTGCCAGGATTTTAGACATTTCAATGAGATCCCCTCTCTTTCTTCTAAGCTCTAGTGAATACAGACCTAGTCGACACAATCGCATCTCATACAAGAGTCCTGCCATCCCAGGAATCATTCTGCTGAACATTCTTAGATATGGACACCAAACTGCACATAGTACTCCAGGTGTGGTCTCACCATGGCGCTGTATAACTGCAGTAAGACACCTTACTCCTGTACTCAAATTCGCTTGCAATGAAGGCCAACATACCATTTGTTTCCTAACTGCTTGCTGCACTTGCATGTTGGTTTTCAGTTACTGGCGTAAAAGTACACCCAGGTCCCTCTGTACAACAACATTTCCCAATCTATCACCATTTAGATAATACTCTGCCTCTCCGTTCTTTCTACCGAAGTGGATAACTTCAAATTTATCCACCCTATACTGCAACTGCCATGTATTTTCCCACAAACTCAACTTGTCGAAATCGCCTTGATGCCTCTTAGCATCCTCCTCACTGCTCAAAATCACACCTGGTTGCGTGTCCACAGCAAATTTGGAAATATTACATTTGGTTCCATCATCCAAATCATTGATATATATCGGTCTAATGATGGAGATTAATAGGAAACAAGAAAGACTTGCATTTCAATAACGCCTTTCACGACATCCGGGTGTCCCACAGCACTTTACAGCCAATGAAGTAATTTTCGAAGTGTAGTCACTGTTGCAATGTAGGACACGAGGCAGCCAATTTGCGCACAGCAAGCTGCCACAAATAGCAAAGTGATAATGATCGAAGTGTTGAGTGAGGGAAAAATAGTGGCCCGGACACCAGACATAACTCCATTGAGCTTCTTCGAAATAGTGCCATGGGATCTTGTAGGTGCAACCTGAGAGAACAGATGGAGCCTCGGATTGACATCTCGTCCGAAAGACGGCACCTGCGACATTGCTGCGCTCCCTCAGCACTCTACTGCAATGTCAGCCTGGATTTCTGCGCTCAGGCCTCTGGAATGGGACTATGAACACACAACCATCTGTTTCAGACACGAGGGAGCTACCAACTGAGCCACCATCGACAATATAGGTATATGGGTTGAAAGATAGACAGATGTAGGGAGAGATATTAAACGGATAGTTAGCAAGAAATGATAGATAAATAGATAGATGGAGAGTGAAACCCACAGCGAGTAACAGAAAGGTGGAGAAACAGGAAATATAAAGAAACAGGAGAGATGGAATCAGACAGAGCGATAGATAGAGAGACAGAGAAGAAATGGCAATTTACAGAGAGAGAGAGTTTGAAGCAGGAGCAGACAGGGAAACTCAGGGAAAGAGAGAAACATTTATAGAGGGAGCTGGAAACGGCAAGGGAGGGAAACATCAAAAGAGAAAGAGATAGAGAGAAGACGGGAGAGACAGAAAAACAGTGAAACAGAGAGAAAGACTAACAGAGTAGGAAAATAAATATAAAGAGAGATACTTCACGACTGATAAACAGCTAAAACACAGAGTTCGATAGTAACAAAACAAGGAGATATATAGCTATGCAGAGATGAGGGGGAAATTAATCATCTGTAAAGTACGGCGTAGAACCTCTGCCGGTAGCACTCACAAGAGCTGCTCCTGGAAAGTGAAAATGAGAGGGAGAATCGAGATAAAGTGAGGCAAGGAAAGAAAGATACAAACATAGAGAGTGCGACATATTGCAAGATGCCGACAGAAAAGGGGTAAAGATGCAACATGCGACAGGAAGCAGAGAGCGAGACAGAACAATTCAAAAAGAGATAAGTGAATGGAAATATAAGTCAGGGAGAGAGAAAGACAGAAAATCGGAGACACTAGCTGAATAGCGAAAAGGAGCAAAGAGTGAAGATAGAAATCAGAAGGTGAAGAGGCACAAAAACGTGACAACCTAATAGAAACACAAAAAAGCAGGCATTGAAACATGTAGAGGGACAAACAGGCAAAGACATTCATGAAGATAAAATGGATAGAAAGGGAGAACATGATTAATAGAAAGCAAAAATGAACAGCGAGAAAGAAGGAAAGAAATAAAAGAACCCGGGGGACGAGCATATGTAAACATTATGAACAAGGACAGAAAATCAATAAAACAGCTAATAGGAAGCGAGAGAGAGAGAGAGTTGAGAGGGGTAGACAGATGGAGAAAGTAACTGAGGGGCACAGACAAAGTTAGATAGAGGGAGAGAGTGAGACACTGGGAAGTGATCCACTATTGCTGGCCATGCCTTCAGCTGCCTGGGCCCTCAGCTCTGGCATTCCCTCTCTAATCCTCTCAGAATCTCTAACTCTCTCTCCTCCTTTAAGATGCTCCTTCAAACCGATCCCTTTGACCAAGCTGTTGGTCATCAGTCCTGATATCTCCTTCTGTGGCTCGGTGTCAAATATGGTTTATTGATATTGCTCTTGTTTAGCGCCTTGGGAGGTTTTGCTGTGTAAAGTGCACTATATAAATGTAAGCTGTTTTTTTATGAAAGACGGGAACATATACACAGTGAAACCAAGAAAGAGGCGCAAATCTTTTGGTCCACAATACAACGTTATCTTTAATTTACATTTATACAGCTGCTTTTACATGTTCACATCTCCAAACACTTTATACATTGAATTACTTCTGAAGTGTGAAGCCTGTTATTTCGCAAATGTGTTAACTAATATATCTGTGTGATGTGTCTGAACAAACGAATGTTACAGTTTCATTTCAAATGCATAATTAGAATTGAAACGCGGACTGGGTGACCGCTTTGTGGAACTCCTCCATTCAGTCCACATGTTGAACCTGAGCTTCCGGTCGCCTGTCACATTAATTCTCCGCTCTTCTCCCACTCTCGGCCTCCTACACTGAATCTCAACATAAGCTCGAGGAACAGCAACTCATCTTCCGACTATGCACTTTACAGCCTTCTGGGCTCAAAATCGAGTTCATCAATTTCAGATCATAACCTCTGCCCCTATTTTTTCAGACGGCAGTTGTTGATGAATCTGCCATTCCCATTTACACCTCTTCTAGACCCATCTTTTGTTTCTTAATTCTTCCATTACCTTGCACCATTAGCCCTATTGACATTCAAACTTTCCTGCCGTCCTCCCTATTAATGTACTTCCCATTTGTTCAATTCTCCCCTTCCCGATTTTCCCGACCCTATCCTCGCTTAAAACATTTTACATCTCTAACATTTTCCAATTCTGATGAAAGGTCAGCAGCCGGAAACGTTAACTCTGTTTCTCTCTGCACAGATGCTGCCTGACCTGCTGAGTGTTTCCAGCATTTTTCATTAATATTTCATAATTATAATTTTAAGTTTGTCTTCATTTATATAATACATAAGGTCAAAAGTAGTAATACATCTGTGCAGTCTGTGAACACTGGAATAAAAATTGCTATTCAATTGTAAAATCGAAAGGAAGCGGCGGCGAAGACAAAGAGAGAAATTAAAAAATGAAAGATTGAAGAAAGAGAAAAAGTAACGGAATGAAAAACAGAGACAGTGATAAAGCAATGGAGACAATATTAGTGATATAGAGAAAGATAAAAGGAAAAACAGGAATGGAATGATAGTGAAACACTTTGATAGAGAAAGACTGAGATAAAAAGGAAAACAAATAAACAGAAATAGAGAAAGAGAAAAGGATAAACACAGAGACACAGAGGCTCAGAAATAAACAGAGGCTGACAGAAGTGGAAAGAGTAAACAGCGTTGCAGGCAATGAGTTGGAGGTACAGTGTGGCTGAGGGAGAGAGGAGCCAAAGGCGGCAGAGACAATCAGAGGCAGGCAGACATTAGGAGAGAGGGAGAGAGAGGACAGCAGAAAAAAAGCAGAGTGACAGATTGGAAAATATAGAGACAGCAATAGAGAGGCAGAAAGTAACAGAGGTGGATAAAACATGACAGAAAAACACAGAAAAGAGACCGATGAAGAGAAATATGCATAGAGAGAGAGAGAAAACGAGAGGCAAACAGAGGTAAAAAGGGAGATGGAGGCAGTGTCAGAGAGTGAGTTAAACACACCGCGTGCCCTGAGCACAATTGTATGTATTTATAATGATCTCCTTTATAACGATTTTAGTGTACAAATAAACACTGTATAATGAGCCTGGCCTCTCAGAGAATCAGCTGATGAAGCAGGCGAGACTTTTAATGCCTGTTCTGGGGTAATACACATTTGGGTTCAATTCTAAGTGTGATGCCTCCAGGCTGCACAATACAGTCACTCAGTCTTGTGTAACTGTCCCTGCCCATTACTTACTGCAGGAGATATCCCAGCTGCTCTGTACAATGTGTAACTTTCCCCAGTGATTTGCTCTATTCTGCAATAAATCAGAATGTATTGTTAACCTTTCTCCTGCGTTACTGAACTGCACAGGGTCACGCAGCACTGTCCTGCTCTCTGTTGTGTCTCGATATTCTATTTTATTCAGATCAAATAAAAAAACTGTTGAATAAAGAGATAACAACTAAACACTGAATCAGAAGAACTCTCAGACGCAGTCCAGTTTTATGTCTAACGTTTGAAATAAAGGTTATAATTGCATACACTACAAAAAATGCCTTCTACATGGGCATTACTTCAAAATAACAAACTTCAGTCCTTTTGCCTTATACAGAAGTTCATATTTCAGGGATTAATTCACTCTATGCATTGCATTCTGTGTTTTAAAATCTAGCTGGTCCATTTTTAACAGCTTGCAATCCCGATTTAAAAAGTCCTTTTTATTTAATCCCAGCAATGATTTCATTGGAACAGCAGATTTAGACTCTCCATGTCCCTCATCATAAACATCTATTACGACTTGACTTCTTCACCGAGAATAAACAGCCCGTCCTGTGATACAAATTACATCGAACTAAATGTAGTAATTAGAGGCTGTCCCCAGAGACACACTCACATGGGAAACTGATGGTCAAAGGTCCATGTCTCTCATCCTTGCAAGGAATCTAGGGAAATAATTTGGGACGGGAGAAACGCATTGTGCATCCAGATATCTATTGCCACATCAAACACTCGCAGGGCTGGTACAGACTTTTTATCTCCGTGAGTGCTTGTTACAAACATTAGAATATAGAAACATAAGAAATAAGAGCAGTATTCGGCCTTCTCCAACATTCAATAACTTCATGTCTGATCATCGACCTCGACTCCACTTTCTCGCCCGTTCTCCATATCCCTGGATTCCCTTAGATTCCAAAAATCCATCGATCTCAGCCAGGAATATACTCAAAGAATCATGATTCACGGCCCTCTGGGGCAGAGAATTCCATAGAGTCTAAACCGTCTGAGTGAAGAAATTCCTCCTCATCTCAATATTAAATGGTCTAGCCCTTATCCTGAGACTATGCCCCCTAGTTCTAGCTACTCAAACCAGGGGAAACAGCCTTTCAGCATTAACATTGTCAATCCCCTTCAGAATCATATATGTTACAATGAGATCACCTCTCATTCTTCTAAACTCCAAAGGGTATAGGCCCATTCTGCGATATATCTCATCATAGGACAGTCCTCTCATCCCAGGAATCAATCTAGTGAACTTTTGTTGCTCTGCCTCCAAGGGAAGTATATCCTTCCTTAGATAAGGAGACCAAAACTGTGCACTGTACGCCAGGTGTAGTCTCACCAAGGCCCTGTAAAATTGTAGCAAGACTTCCTTACTCTTAAACTCCAACCCCCTTGCAATAAAGGCCAACGTGACATTTGCCTTCCTTATTGCTTGGTGTACCTGCATGCTAGCTTTCTGTTTCCCGTATTTGGTAACGTAAACCTCTCTGAACAATAATATTTGAAATTTTCTCACCATTGAAAATATATTCTGTTTTTCTATTCTGTCTACCAAAGTGAATAACCTCACATTTCCCTACATTATACTCCATCTGCGACCTTACTGCCCACTCACTTAGTCTATCGATATCCCTTTGCAGGCTCTATGTATCTCCTTACAACTTACTGTCCCACCTAGCATTGTATCATCAGCAAAATTCGATACCTTACATTCGGTCTGTTCATCTAGGTCATTAATATAGATTGTAAATAGCTGAGGCCCCAGCACTGATCTTTTCGGCATCCCACTAGTTACAGCCTGCCAGCCTGAAAAGGTTCCATTTCTCCCAACTCTCTGTTTTCTCTCCGTTAACTAATCCTCTATCCATGCTATCATATAACCCCCAACCCAATGAGCCCTAACCTTGTGTAATAACTTTTCATTTGGCAACTTTTCAAATGCCTTTTGGAAATCCAAATATTCTACATCCACTGGTTCCCCTTTATCTACCCCGTTACTTACTCCCGTAAAAATCTCTAATAAATTTGTCAAACACGATTTGCCTTTCATAAAACCAAGTTAACTCTGCCTAATCATGTCATTATTTTCTAAGTGACTTACCTGTGTCTTCAGCATTCATTGATCGGGTCAGTTCTGTTCACTGAGTCTATCTATTATCTGGATAAATGTTGTGGAAATTATCAGATGATACCAAAATAGGATGTACAAAGAATTCTATAGAAGACCAAAGGAAAACAGAAAGGGATATTTATTAGAGGGGGAGTGCGGCAGATGGGTTTCAATGTGAGTAATTCAATGTCACCTGGCCTACTCCCAGTTGATTCCACACACCCACCCGTTGCACACGCCGGACCCTGCCCCTCGCCACTCACAGGTTCAGGGGCTGCCACCTGTGGATTTTTTAAGATTACAAGCAAGTTTTCCCTGCTGCTCCGTACAATGTGTAACTTTCCCAGGCACCAGCTGTTTTCTGTAATAAATCACAATGCATTCCTAATCCTTCTCCTGTGTTACTGAGCTGAATAGGGTCCCGCAGCACTGTCCTGCTCTCTGTTATGTTTTGATATTCTATTTTTTTAAGTTTAATTAAAAAAATTCAATAAAGAGATAAAAACTAAACACTGGATCAGAAGAGCTCTCAGACTAAATTAAGTTTTATGTCTAACTTTTGAAATAAAAGCTAGAATTGCATACTCAACACAAACTGCCTCCTTCATGTGCATTAATTCAAAGTCTCAAACTCTAGTCCTTTAGCTTTATACAGAAGTTCACATTTCAGGGAGTAATTCACTCTCTGCACTGCATTCTCAGTGTTAAAATCTAGCCTGTCCATGTTTAACACAGTTTGTAAACCCGATTAAATTAATTCTTGATATTTAGTTGCAGCAATGATTTAAGTGGAACAGCAGATTTAGACTCACCGTAACTCTCAACATAACAAGCTCTTACCGGCATGACCTCTTCACCGAGACTTAACAGCCTGTCATATCTTACTCATCACATCTAACTGCAATCGCCTAACGGACTGCACAACAGAGACAGACTCACATGGGACTCTGATGGTCAAAGCTCCATGTCTGTCACCCTTGGAAGGGCTCTAGGGAAATAAATCGGGACGGGAGAAGGGCATTGGTCATCCAGAAGTCTATGTCGTATCAAACACTCGCAGCCAGGTACAAATTTTTTGTTTAAAGCTGCCCGTGATTACTTGTTGGAAACATTAGGACTGTCTTCAGCATTCAGTGCTTGGCCGAGTTCTGTTCACTGAGTCTATCTGTGATCAGGATCTAGGGATTGAGTGCCTGCTGTGGAAATTTGCAGATGATTCCAAAATAGGAGGTACAGTGAATTCTATAGAAGACCAATGGGAACCACAAAGGGATATTGATTATTGGGGGAGTGTGGAAGATGGAATTCAATGTTAGTAATTGAATGTCACCTGGCCTTGTATAAGAAAAGCCATATTTCAGACAAATACACCATCCTATTAACGGAATGCTTGGCTTTATTAATACATGAAAACTGATTTTAATAATTGTGATGAAATAACTGTGTTCTGATATTTATACTTGCACTTGTAATGGCTGGAATGTTCCACTAGGGGGATCCACTACTGCTCCTCCCTGGCCCCGCCCCTCTTCTGGTATGTTCTACCAAGGGCTCGGTCGATGATGGATGCTGTTAACTCTGCCATGATTCTTATTTAATAAAGGGCTTCAGTCTTAAGCTTTAACTTCGGATTCGGGCAGTTATTTGGCACATCAATTTTATTAAATAACTACTTTTGGAAGATGGATCGATTTTGAAACCAGAGCGTCTGGATATCGATCCCCATTTGGCAGATGCGTCAAAAAAATTTACGCATTGGCTCCGATGTTTTGAACACTTCATCGCATCATCGACCGATCCGACGGTTAACAAGTTGGGTCTTCTAACCAACTTGGTAAGTCATCAAACTTACTCTATAATTGAAGATATTACTACATATGAAGAGGCCCTCGCAGCTCTTAAATCCCAGTACCTTAAGTCGGTTAATGATGTATATGCCAGGTATCTCCTGTCTACTCGCAGGCAATTACCCGAGGAATCACTGGACGATTTCCTGCAGGACCTTAAGGCTTTGGCTAAGGTTTGCAACTACAAGGCTGTCTCTGCCATACTGTATCAGGAAGAAACCATCCGCGATTCTTTCATATCTGGGCTCCGATCTAATTATATTAGACAGAGACTCCTTGAGAACGACTCGTTTGTTTTAAAAACGGTTGTCGCTGCTGCTCGATCATTAGATGTAGCCCAGAAGAATTCAGAAGTGTATGCATCAGCCCATGCATCTCTCTCAGCCTCGCGTGTTCCGAGTATGGAGGCATCCATAACACCAATGGAGCCCCCACTTAATCCTATTGTTGCGGCTGTGCCCCATGGGTCTAAGTGTTATTTTTGTGGCCAATCTAAACACCCCAGGCAAAGTTGCCCAGCCAGAGAGGCTACCTGTTTTAAATGTAAGAAACGGGGACATTTTAGTAAAGTGTGTAAGGGTAATCCTGTACCCGAGGTCTTCTCTGCTGCCGCCTATCATTTTACTCTAGCCTCGGCTACGGTTGACCAGACCATACCGTGTTCCTTGTCAAAATCTATGATGGACATTAAGATTAATGGTCGTCCTACTGGGTGTTTGATAGACTGTGGCAGTACTGAAAGTTTTATACACCCCAACGTTGTTAACTCCTGTTCTTTGAAGGTGTATCCTGCTCGAAGTGAAATTGCGATGGCGTCCAAATCCCTTACTTCGGAGGTAACTGGATATTGTAAAGTCACATTGACCATTAAGGATACGGAGTATAAGAATTTTAAACTCCTCATATTACCTCAGTTGTGTGTGAACTTAATATTAGGCTTGGATTTCCAGTGTCAGCATGAGAGCATTACCCTTAAGTATGGTGGTTCCCAGCCTCCGCTCACAGTCTGCGGCCTTTCTACTTTAAACGTAAGCCCGTCTTCTTTGTTTGTGACCCTTGCTCCTACTTGTAGACCTATAGCGACTAAGAGTCGACGGTATAGTTCAGAAGATAAAACATTTATAAAAGAGGAAGTGGAAAGGCTTCAACGGAAGGGAATCATCGAACACAGTGGTAGCCCGTGGCGTGCCCAGGAGGTGGTGGTTAAAACTAATGAGAAGAAAAGACTTGTGGTCGATAATAGCCAGACTATAATCTTGTATACCCAATTAGACGCCTATCCTTTGCCTCGTATTTCTGAGATGGTGAACCAGATAGCTCAGTACCGCGTGTTCTCCACCATTGATTTAAAGTCTGCCCAACATCAACTCCCCATCAAAATAGAAGACCAAACTTATACGGCCTTCGAAACTAATGGGCTCCTGTTCCAATTCCTTCGGGTGCCCTTTGGAGTGACGAAAGGGGTATCCATCTTCCAACGGGTGGTGGATCGTATGGTGGATGAATACGCGTTAAGAACATAAGAACATAAGAAATAGGAGCAGGAGTAGGCCAATCGGCCCCTCGAGCCTGCTCCGCCATTCAATAAGATCATGGCTGATCTGATCCTAACCGCCAATCCACTATCACAGAACCATCTCCTGAATCTAACAGAATTAGACACACGAAATAGGAGCAGGATCAGGCTACACGGCCCCTGGGCCCGCTCCGATACCCACAGGGCCATGACCGATCCGAACCTAGACTCATGTCCAAATTCCTGCCCGCTCCCCGTAACCCTTAATTCCCTTTACTTCTAGGAAACTGTCTATTTCTGTTTTAAATTTATGTAATGATGTAGCTTCTACAACTTTTTGGGGCAGCATATTCCATGGACCTACCACCCTCTGAGTGAAGTAGTTCCTCCTCATCTCAGTTTTGAAAGACTATGCCCCCTAGTTCTAGTTTCACCCATCATCGGGAACATCTACCCCGCATCCACCCGATCCAATCCCTTCACAATCTTATATGTTTCAATAAGATCGCCTCTCATTCTTCTGAACTCCAATGAGTAGAGTCCCAATCTACTCAACCTCTCCTCATATGTCCATCCCCTCATCCCCGGGATTAACCGAGTGAACCTTCTTTGTACTGACTCGAGAGCAAGTATGTCCTTTCTTAAGTATGGTCACCAAAACTGTACGCAGTATTCCAGGTGCGGTCTCACCAATACCTTGTACAACCTTCCTGTACCTGGACAATGTTACCATCTGTGGGCGTGACCAACGGGAGCATGATCAAAATCTCGCGAAGTTCCTAGAGGCTGCAAAGAGGTTAAACCTGACCTAAAACGAAAACAAGTGTACCTTCAATACTACACGTTTTTGTATTCTTGGTTGCGTTGTGGAGAATGGGGTAATTGGGCCAGACCCTGAAAGATTACGCCCACTTAAGGAATTACCTTTACCTCACACTGTAAAAGCCTTAAGAAGGTGTCTTGGATTCTTCTCGTACTATGCCCAGTGGGTGGCTAGCTACTCAGATAAAGTTCGACCTCTTATTAAGTCGACGTCTTTTCCGCTATCGGCGGAAGCTCAGGAGGCTTTCCTTAATATCAAACGGGACATTGAGAAGGCAGTGGTATGTGCCGTGGATGAGAAGATCTCATTTCAAGTGGAAAGTGATGCATCTGATTTTGCGTTGGCAGCAACTCTTAACCAAGCTGGTAGACCAGTAGCCTTCGTCTCTCGTACATTGCAAGGACCAGAAGTTCGACATTCTTCAGTGGAAAAGGAGGCACAGGCAATTATTGAAGCAGTCAGGTATTGGAGACATCTCGCTGGCCAACGTTTTACGCTCATTACTGACCAGCGATCTGTGGCCTTTATGTTAAACACTAAGCAGAGAGGCAAGATCAAAATTGATAAGATTTTAAGATGGCGAATAGAACTGTCAACATATGACTATGATATTCAGTACAGGCCTGGAGTATTTAATGAGCCATCGGATGCTTTGTCACGAGGAGTATGTGCTAGTCTAGGTACAGATAAGCTTCAACGTCTCCACGACGCACTCTGCCACACTGGGGTTACCAGAATGAACCACTTCATTAAGTCCCACAATCTACCCTACTCTATTGAGGAGGTCCGGACAATGACCAGAACCTGTCATGTCTGTGATGAATGCAAACCCCGCTTCTATAAGCCGTCCGAGCCAGCTCATCTTATTAAAGCAACTCGAGCATTTGAGCGTTTGAGTCTCGATTTTAAAGGCCCCCTTCCATCGAGCGACCGTAATGTCTATTTTCTTAATATTATAGACGAGCACTCTCGCTTCCCTTTTGTTATCCCCTGTCCGGATGTGACTAGTGCTGTTGTAATTAAATGCCTCTGCCAACTGTTTTCCTTGTTCGGCATGCCTAACTATATACATAGTGATAGGGGTTCTTCCTTTATGAGCGAAGAATTACGACAGTTTTTGCTATCGAAGGGGATTGCAACGAGTAGAACTACCAGCTATAACCCTCGTGGTAATGGGCAGGTCGAGAAAGAAAATACGACAGTGTGGAAGGCTATCGTACTGTCTCTGAAGTCACGAGGCCTGCCGACCTGTCGCTGGCAGGATGTCCTGCCAGACGTGCTGCCTTCCATAAGGTCTCTTTTGTGTACAGCGACGAATGCCACCCCACATGAAAGGATGTTTAGTTTTCCAAGAAAAGCTACTAATGGGGTATCGTTACCCACATGGTTGACGACCACGGGCCCTGTGTTGTTGCGCAGACATGTGAGAGGCCACAAGACTGATCCACTGGTGGAGGAAGTACAACTCCTCCATGCTAATCCCCAGTATGCGTATATTCAATATTCGGATGGGCGAGAGGATACAGTCTCTATTAAAGATCTTGCACCTGCTGGAGCTCGAAAAGAGTTCGACTCTGAGAGTAGAGTTTTCAATCGTGGTATTGGACCTTCGGAGACACAAACCCGCAGTGTGGAAAATACTGATGATTCTGGGAATTCGAATGAACCGGAGTTAGTTCTCCGGGAGGAGCCTCAGCAAGAGTTACGTCGTTCCCAGAGGACTATCAGACCACCTGACAGACTGAATCTATAGCAGGGGGTGAACGTGATGAAATAACTGTGTTCTGATATTTGTACTTGCACTTGTAATGTCTGGAATGTTCCACTAGGGGGGAACCACTAATGCTCCTCCCTGGCCCCGCCCCTCTCCTGGTATGTTCTACCAATGGCTCGGTCGATGATGGACTCTGTTAACTCTGCCATGATTCTTATTTAATAAAAGGCTTCCGTCTTAAGCTTTAACTTCGGATTCGGGCAGTTATTTGGCACATCAATAATAAAAAGCCTCAAAAACATAGGTTGTAAACAGAATACAGGCTTCTGAGATAAGATGGTTTTTAACACAAAAGTTGTACAAACACCACACAAGTTTTTCAAATGGGAATTGATTGTCAGTACTGAGACAATGGCCCTGTTGAAACAACAGGTTGGAAGTTCCTCTATGTCTGAACATTGGAAGAAACACATTAGCAATGCCCAAGTTAAGTATTATAAACCAACACTTTAGAAAGCATCAAATAAATTTAAAAAAACATGTGCCTTTGAAAAAATGACATCAAGCAAAAGAAATACCTGCCGTAAAATAGATTTATGTTAAACTTAGAACAAGTAGACACGAAGTCTGTGGTACAACCAACTGAATTAGATAAGAAATGCATAAGAACACCCTAGTTGAAGTGTTTTTAATTTACATGTTGTAAAACATACCTACAGAAGACTTTGGAAATATTACGTCAATAGATGCACTAAATAATCCCATTGTGTTTGTATTGAAAATGGAAGAGTTAGGAGACACAACGTCTGCTTATAACCAGTTAAGGTGATATTAAGAAATGAATTGAAGTCCTTCATGAGAGTGGCGTCAAAATATATTTCCGTAATAACCATTTTTTATGATATGTTTTTGAACACCTATACAGCAGACAGGATTCTGAAAGTTTCTGAACTGACAGTAAGATTAGAAAGAAGTCAACAGAAAGAATGACTAGAGATAATTAGCTTACAGCAGCAGAAAACTTCAAAGAATATACCACCGCAAAAAGGATATAAAATATGGAACCTTCAGATAGAGAGTCAGAAGTCGCTGGAGGGGGCAAGCGATTCTAAACTTCAGAGGCAGGCTCTGTAAGTTTCAACACTTTGAGTCTCGGGGTTCAAAATATACTCGTATTTGATTTTGCTGGATAACGTGGATTGAGATTAACAAGAAATGTAAAAGTGTAACGAAGTTAAGATTTGAGAATAAGGATCTCTGAGAACAAGAAATGTAAGCTATTTGTATTTTGAACTGTTATCGTTTCGATTGACTCACCAGCTGTTAACTACATGTCGGTTCGTTAATAAATCTATATATTTTAGAATTGTTTCACAGAGTATTTCTGTATCAAACTCGTGAACACAATCTCTCTACACTCCATTGTGAGGAGCCGCAGAGTTCTGGGTGGCGGGGGGGGGGGTTGGGTTGTTCCGGACCCTCATTATATCTGGAAGGTTACAGTCTAGTTAAACTTATTAAAAGTGCTTTCTGGAAGACGCGAACATCTTCAAGTCGGTCCCTTTCTTTAGAGAGAGATAGCCTGGATCTTTAGACACAATTAAGCGTCTTATAGAATTCGGCAATCTCTAACTTTAGTTCAAGTTAAACGTCTGGGGTATACGCCTGAACTTGGGTAGCCCGAAAAGGGCTAGGACTAGTAATTATCTCTTCAGCCTGCTCCAAGTTCATTCCCCACACCCACGTTCCCCCGCCGGAAGCAGCACCCCGCCACTCACAAGTTCAGGGGCTGCATCCTGCGGCTTTATAGAGGTTACAAGGACGGAATTGTATTTGTATTTCCAGACTGCCCCATGAATCATTAAATCATACAGCACAGAAGGAGGCCATTAAGCCCATCGTTTCTGAGCTAGCTCTTTGGACAACCTCTCCCATTAACCCCTTCCCTTTCCCCACAGACCTACAATTTTTCCCCATCAGGTATTTATCCAATTCCCTTTTGAAAGTTATTATTGAATCTGCTTCCACCGCCCTTTCAGGCAGCGCATTCCAGATCACATCAACTCGCTGTATAAAAATATTCTCATCTCACCCCGGTTCATTTGCCAATTATCTCAAATCTGTGTCCTCTGGCTACCGACTACGCTGCCAGTGGAAACATTCTCCCCTTATTTGCACTATCAAAACACTTCAGAATTGTAAACAACCAAATCCAATCTGCCCTTTACCTTCCCTGCTCTAAGGAGAACAGCCCCAGTTTCTCCAGTCTCTCCATATGTCTGAAATCCCTCATCTCCAGTACCATTCTGGTGAATCTCCAATTAAACTTCTCCACTCTAAGGAGAACTACCCCAGCTTTCCAGTCTCTCCACATCACTGAAGTCCCTCATCCCTTGTACCATTTTGGTCAGTCTCCCCATAACCTTCTCTGCTCTAAGGAGAACAAAACCAGCTACTCCCAGTCTCTCCACATCACTGAAGTCCCTGATCCCTGGTACCATTCTGGTCAATCTCTCATTAACCTTCTCTGCCCTAAGGAGAACAATCCCAGCTTCTCCAGTCTCTCCACGTCACTGAGGTCCCTCATCCCTGGTACCATTCTGGTCAATCTCCCCCTTAACCATCTCTCCTCTAATGAAAGCAACCCCAGCTTCTCCAGTCTCTCCAAATCACTGAAGTTCCTCATCCCTGGTACCATTCTGGGCAACCTCCCCTTAACCTTCTCTGCTCTAAAGAGACCAATCCCTGCTTTTACAGTCTCTCCACTCACTAATGTCCCTCATTCCTCGCACCATTCCAGTAAATCTCCTCTGCAGCCTCTCCAAGGCTTTGATATCATTCCTAAAGTGTGCGGTGACAGAATTGGAAAAATACTCCAGCTGAGGCAAAAGCAGTGATTTATACAGGGTTGAGCGTCGCTACTTCAGTAACTTCCATATTAACTGTGCAACCCGCCTCTGGTACTGGAAGCGGGGCCCCAGAACGGATGCCCAGGGGTTGGCGAGAGGGCCCGTGCTGGCCCACAGGCTCTGTATCTCCAGTGCCAGGTTCAGGATGCAACTGGTCTCGCACAGCACGCTCTGAAAATGGGCAAACGTTGCATTTCGTACATCAGGTGCCCTTTTTAATGGGACAGCCTCACTGTCAGTTTCATTTTTCAAAGGGAAGTCTCACTGTCAGGGGGCCGTTTAAATGATGAAGTTCCAATGTCAAGCGCTTTGGTTTAAATGTCACAGTCCCAGCCCCCAGTCAGTCGCTCCCTGATTCCAACCGGCCACTCAGCCTCAGCTTGCGGACGAACCCTTCTACTCCAACCCTTCTCCCCATCTCCCATGTATCTCCAAGCCCTTCTCCCCACCTATGGCAGGAATTATCTGACCCGTCTTCCCCCGCCGCAATGCAGGAATGGTGGACCTTTCTCCCTCCCCGCCCAGGAATGGTCCGAATCTTCTCACTACCAACAGAGGGCTGTGAGTTGGGTGAGTCAGGGAGGTTTAACTGGTTGCTGAAATCAAACTTTTGTTTGTCTCACATTTACTGTTACAGTCTACTGTTTAAAGTCTAAATTTCTCAGCATTAAGCAGGGCAGTAAATGGATATACAAGGTTTACAATTCAGAGCAGCTGAAGGCAGCTAATTAGGGAAACTAGATTACGCTGCTTCTCAACAAGTCTCAACAAGTCTCCCTTGATTAAGGCCTATAAAACAGGCTTTGAAGTGCGATTTTGCACTGAGTGCGGTTTCAACAGAGCTATGATTTGGGTGAGTC
This sequence comes from Somniosus microcephalus, assembly GCF_052327205.1. NCBI lineage: Eukaryota > Metazoa > Chordata > Chondrichthyes > Squaliformes > Somniosidae > Somniosus > Somniosus microcephalus. Next base: position 52,455,686 of record NW_028225183.1, read on the forward strand.
AGAGTTAGGTGATGAGTGGTAGGAGGAGCTCCCTTGCTGCACCTTTGTTTTTCCTAACATTTCACCGTGTAGGCTGAGGCCGGTGTCGGGAGCAGCAGGAGAGTAGTGAGTTTTTAAACTAACTTTCATGGGCTTTTTCTCAAAGTCCGGTTTATCTCACAGACCGGCGGTGGCATTCCAGAGCCACGCAACGATTCAAAAAGTGATGTGGACAAGAGGAAGCAGCTGATTGGATGAGTACGGCCAAGTGAGCATTTCTACTACTGTTTTGGTTGACAGTTAAGTTTAATCGTTTATAACGTTTAGAAGGTCATCATTTTTATGGTTATAGTTGTTAAGTTCTCTGTTGTTTATCGGTGAATGCTGGTAACCAAGGGCCCTTGAGTATATCATTTAATTGTAGTGTAATTGTTGGTATTGATTTGATTTACGTTAATTTAAATTTATTCTAGGGTAAGTCATGACAGCACAGCTGGGCACCGTGGCACGCTCCTCCTGCCTTATGTGGTTAATCAGGGACACTTCCTGTATCCATGACGACCATGTGTCCGGGAAGTGCATCCAGCTGCAGCTACTGGCAAATCGCATTGCGGTGCTGGAGCTGCGAATGGATACATACTGGAGTAACGCTGAGGACGTCATGGATATCACGTTTAATCAGTTGGTCACACCACAGGTAAAGGCTACACAGGCAGGAAGGGAATGGTTGAACGCCAGGCAGAGTAGTAGGCATAGGCACGTAGTGCAGGGGTCCCCTGTGGACATCCATCTCTCAAACAGATATACCGCTTTGGATATTATTGAGGCAGATGGCCTATCGGGGGAAGGCAGCAACAGCCAACTTCCTGGCACTCTGGGTGGATCTGCTGCACAGGACGGGAGCAACAAGAGCGGAAGAGTTATAGTGATAGGGGATTCTATTGTAAGGGGAATAGGTAGGCTTTTCTGCGGAGGCAAAGGAGACACCAAGATGGTGTGTTGCCTCCCTGGTGCAAGGGTCAAGGATGTATCTGAGCAGCTGCATAGCATGCTGGGGGCGGTGGGTGAACAGTTAGTTGTCGTGGGGCATAATGGTACCAATGATTTCGGGAAAAAAACGGTGATGAGGTACTAAAAGCTGAATATAGGGTGTTAGGAGGTAAATTAAAAAATAGCACCTCAAAGGTTGTAATCGCAGGATTGATCACAAGTGCCACGTGCTAGTCAGAGTAGAAATAGAAGGATATTTCAGTTGAATACATGGCTGGAGGAATGGTGTTACAGGGATGGATTCAAATTCCTTGGACATTGGAACCGGTTCTGGGGGAGGTTTGAACATTACAAACTGGATGGTTTGCACCTGAACAGGACTGGGACCGTTGCCCTAGGGGGAGTGTTTGCTACTGCTGTTGGGGAGGATTTAAACTAAAATGGCAGGGGTTTGGGAACCTGTGCAGGGAGACAGAGGAAATGGAAACAAGGATAGAAGCAAAAGACAGGAAGGAGAAAAGCAAAGGTGGCAGTCAGAGAATTCAAGGGTTTAATTCAAACATGGCCACGGTAAATAATAATTCTAAAAGGTCTAAGAGTGTTAAAAAAACAAGCCTGAAGGCTTTGTGTTTTAATGCGAGGAGAATTCATAATAAGGTGGATGAATTAGCTGCGCAAATAGATGTAAACAGATATGATATGATTGGGGTTACAGAAACATGGCTCTAGGGTGACCAAGGCTGGGAAGTAAACATCCAGATGTGAGGGTGCCGGTTAGTTCCCTCAGTAACCCCTAGATGGCACCTTCACTTCTTTGTTTCCTTTTCCTAATTGTTACTTGTTTGCTTAACTGCCTTTTATCAGGTTCATTGGTTTCACCTGCTGTTGCTTGCATTTAAGTTCTGTGGCTTCTTCCCGCTGTGCTCAGTCTTGACAAGCCGGTGGCCTAGTGGTAGCTTGTCTTGAGCTCCTATGTTTGTAAATGTTTACCTGTGTGATTCTGGTAAAGTGCTTTTGTTTAAGACTGCATACCTGCTTCTCGCCTCGTCTTTCTGCACTTGGGTCCAGAACCAGCCTCGCTCTGACAGCAAGACTAAGCCAGTAAGGACCCAGCAGTGATGGAGGAATTTCGTGTCATTCTCTCCCTTCAAGGTGCTTTCCTCGGCAGCCTTGAGCAACTTCTCCAAAGCATTTTGAACAAGGTAGTTACGTGGACTCAGACCATTAACCACCCAGCCGCTGTGGCTTCTGCTCAGGATGTCCCTCCTCAGTCAGTTCCTTTGGATGCTACCCCACTGGTCGCCGATCTCCAGACTCACCAAGAGCCTCGCCTACCTGCGCCAGAGCGCTATGACGGTCATCCGGGCAAGTGTTGCGGATTCTTGACCCAGTGCTCCCTAGTTTTTGAACTCCAACCCTCCATGTTCCTATCACGCCGCTCTAAGGTAGCGTTCATTATATCACTACTCTCGGGAAAAGCTCTCGCCTGGGCTACCGCTATCAGGGAGCAGCAATCTTTCGTCTGCTCGGACATTATCCTTTTTGCCGAAGAGATGAGCAAAGACTTTGACCATCCTGCAAGTGGACGGGAGGCAGCTGAGAGGCTTCTGAATCTCTGCCAGGGCAACTGCAGCGTAGCTGACTTCGCCAATGAGTTCCGCACACTCGCTGTGGACAGCTGCTGGAAAACCAAAGCCCTTCTCTCCAAGTTTCTTCATGGCCTCTCTGAATCTATCAAAGATGAAATGGTGTCCAGAGATGTTCCAGAGGACCTTGACCCGCTCATCTCCCATGCCATCAGAGTGGATAACCGCCTCCGGGAACTTGGTAGAGAGAGGAGATTCAGTACTTCCACAGAGGTGAGATCTTCCGGTGTTTCGAATCTGACCAAGAGTTACCAAGTACCCCCGAGTCTACCTGTTAGCACCGAAGAGGAACCTATGCCACTCGGCAGAACTCGGCTCTCCCAGTTTGAGAGGCAGAGGAGATTGAGAGATGGGTGTTGTTTTTACTGTGGCCTGACTGGCCATCTCAGTGCCACATGCCCTGAGCTTCAGGAAAAAGCCAGGAGGATTGGGAAAATACGGACAGATCAAATCCCTTCTCCTACCCCATTTGTCTTACAAACCCTGCTTCCGCTCATCTCTCTTGGGAGGGACAACAGTACAACCTCCAGGGGTTTGTTGACTCCGGGTCCGCTGGCGTGTTTTATCGATGACACCCTTGTGCGCAGCCTGAAAATTCCTTTCTCCCACCTTAACAAGCCTTTACAAGTCACCGCCCTCGATGGCAGGCCCCTTGGTTCTGGGCGTATTCATCATATCACTGGAGTATTACATGTCCAAGTAGGGGAGAGACATCTAGAGTTGCTGCAGTTTCACCTTATCGATTCACCTGAGCTCCCTCTCGTTCTTGGACAACCGTGGCTCTCTCTTCACAACCCTCACATTGACTGGACTACCGGGACTGTGCTGGAGTGGGGTCCTTCATGTCAAACCAACTGTCTAAAGGTCTTCCCTAGTCCGCCCCGTCCTTCCTCTCCCGAGCCAGCTGATCAGCTGGAACTTGCTCATGTGCCCCCTGAATAATCGGACCTCCATGCTGTGTTTTGTAAGAAGCAGTCCACTACACTCCCCCCACACGGGCCCTACGACTGCGTATTGATCTCCTGACTGGCACTAGCCCCCCTCGGGTTCGGCTCTACTCTCTCTCTGGCCCTGAGAATGTTTCGATGGAAGGATACATCAAGGAAGCCCTCGCTACAGATTTCATTCGCCCTTCCACCTCCCCAGCGGGTGGTGGCTTCTTTTTTGTAAAGAAGAAGGATGGTGGTCTCAGGCCTTGCATAGACTATCGGAGGCTTAACAAAATTTCCATTAAGAACCGCTTCCCTCTCCCTTTGAAGTCTTCAGCGTTTGAGCAGCTGCAGGGAGCTACCATCTTCTCCAAACTTGACCTCCTCAACGCGTACAACCTGGTCCACTTTAGGGAGGGGGAAGAATGGAAGACTGCCTTTCTCACCCCTAGCGGTCACTGGGAATACCTCGTCATGCCCTTTGGTCTCACTAATGCTCCTGCTGTCTTCCAAGCTCTGGCCAATGACGTGCTCCGGTACCTGCTGAACCAGTTCGTGTTTGTTTATTTGGATGAGATGCTCATCTTCACAATGTCTCCCCAGCAGCATGTCCAACACGTCAGACAGGTTCTGCAGAGGCTTTTGGAGAACGTCTCTTTGTCAAACCCGAGAAATGTGAATTCTACGACTCTAAGGTCACCTTCCTGGGCTACATCATCTCCTGTTGAAGCGTCCAGATGGATCCTAGCAAGGTTCAAGCCGTCTTGAACTGGCCGCATCCCATGTCGGTTAAGCAGGTTCAGTTGTTCCTCGGATTCGCCAACATTTACAGACGCTTCATCCGCAACTTTGGTTCCATTGCCGCCTCCCTCTCCGCATTGACCAAGGGCTCATCTCTATGGTTCAGTTGGTCATCTGAAGCGGAACTGGCCTTCCAGGAGCTCAAACAACGTTTCACCTCTGCTCCCATCCTGGTACACCCGGACCCCACCCTGCCCTTTTTCGTAGAGGTGGATGCCTCGGATATTGGAGTCGGGGCTTCCTGTCCCAGCACTCCCCTAAGGACCAAAAGCTACATCCCTGTGCCTTCATTTCCCGTCGTCTGAAGTCAGCAGAGAGTAACTACGATGTCGGCAACAGGGAGCTCTTGGCAGTTAAGTTGGCCTTGGAGGAGTGGAGACACTGGTTAGAGGGAGCAGAGCATCCTTTTGTCGTCTGGACCGACCATAAAAATCTGACCTATATTCAGGACGCCAACCACCTCAACCCTCGGCAGGCCAGGTGGGCTCTCTTCTGTAACCGGTTCAACTTTCCCCTGTCGTACCACCGAGGGTCTAAGAACCTCAAACCGGATGCCCTTTCTCCCCAGTTTGACCCCTCGGAAAAGGACCGGACCCCGGAACCTATCATCCCCAGTTCCTGCATCGTTGCTCCCGTCGCATGGTAGATTGAGACGGTGGTTCAAGAGGCCCAACGTCAGGAGGCAGACCCTGGATGAGGCCCTCCTAACAGCCTTTATGTCCCCAGTCAGGTGCGTGCCCAGGTCTTTCAATAGGGGCACTCTTCTCGATTGACTGGTCCTCCTGGGATCGATCGGACTCTCGAGTTCCTGGAGAGGAGGTTCTGGTGGCCCTCTATTGAAGCCGACAGCCGGGCCTTTTGCTCCGCTTGTCCCGTCTGTGCCCAGAACAAGACATCCCAACAATCCCCAGCCGTCCCTGGTCTCATATCACCCTGGATTTCATCACCGGGCTACCTCCATCTGAGGGATTCACTACCTTGTTAGTTGTGGTCGATCGCTTTTCCAAGGCTGCTCACTTCGTTCTCTTGTCAAGCTTCCCTCTGCCAGAGAGACTGCCCAGCTGGTTGTCCAGCATGTCTTCCGCCTCCATGGCTTGCCCCTGGATGTCGTCTCTGTCCGTGTTCCCCAGTTCTCATCCAGGTTCTGGAAGGCTTTTTGTTCCCTCCTGGGCGCTTCCATCAGTCTCTCCTCTGGGTTCCACCCACAGTCGAACGTCCAGACAGAGAGAAACAACCAAGATCTGGAAAGGGTCCTAAGAAGGTTTGTGTCCTCCAATCCTTCCACCTGGAGCAAGTATCTGGTCTGGGCAGAGTACGCGCACAAAACCCCTCAGAGCTCCTCCACAGGCCTCTCACATTTCGAATGTCAACATGGCTTCCAACCTACACTCTTCCCTGAACAGGAGAGGAAGGGAGGAGTCCCGGCTGCCCAGGGGTTCGTCCAACGCTGCTGCCGTACCTGGAGAAGTGTCCGATCCGCCTTGCAGCTCGCCTCTTCTCGGCAGAAAGTGCAGGCTGACCGACACCGCCGCCAAGCTCCTCGTTTCTGGACCGGACAGAAGGTCTGGCTGTCTACCCGGAATCTTCCGCTCCTTGTGCAGTCCCGCAAGTTGGTTCCCTGGTTCATCGGACCGTTTCGGATCTTGGAAAAAGAAACCGTGAGGCCTACCGGCTTCTCCTTCCTCGGTTGATGAAGTTACATCCCACATTCCACGTCTCTCACCTCAAGCCGGTAATTACCAGTCCCTTGGTCTCTGCTTCCAGACCTCCCCCCCACCCCGCATGATCGATCTTCAGCAAGCCTACACTGTCCGTCGCCGCCTTTATAGTCGCTGGTTTAGGAGGATGATTCAATACCTGGTCGACTGGGAGGGTTATGGTCCTGGAGATCGTTCCTGGGTTCCGGCCCGGGACATTTTGGATCCTGCACTCATCAGGGATTTTCGCCGTCGCCACCCAGATCGTCCAGCAGGAACGTCAGGAGCCGTTCCTAGGGGAGGGGGTCCTGTGAGGGCGCCAGTTAGATCCCTCAGTAATCCCTAGATGGCACCTTCACTTGTTTGTTTCCTTTTGCTAATTGTTACTTGTTTACTTAACTGCCTTTTATCAGGTTCATTGTTTTCACCTAGTTTTGCTTGTATTTAAGTGCTGTGGTTTCTTCCCTCTGTGCTCAGTCTTGAAAAGCCGTTGGCCTAGTGGTAGCTTGTCTTGAGCTCCTATGTTTGTAACTGTTTACCTGTGCGACTCTAGTAAAGTAATTTTATTTAAGACTGCATACCTGCTTCTCGCCTCATCTCTCTGCATTTTGGTCCAGAAAAAGCCCCGCCCTGACAGCAGAGGTATTGAATATTCAGGAAAGACAGGCAAAAAGGAAAAGGAAGTGGGGTAGCGTTGCTGGTTAAAGAGGAGATTAACAAAATAGTAAGGGAGGATATTAGCTCTGTTGATGTGGAATCTGTATGGGTAGAGCTGAGAAATGCCAAGGGGCAGAAATCGTTAGTGGGGGTTGTATGCAGACCCCCAAGCATTAATGCTGTGGTTGGTGATGGCATTAAAAGGGAAATTAGAGACACGTGCAATAAGGACACTGCAGTTACCATGGGTGACTTTAATCTACAATTAGTTTGGGCTATCCAAATTAGTAACAATATTGTGGAGGAGGAAATCCTGGAGTGCATACGGGATGGTATTCGGGACCAATACGTCGAGGAACCAACTGGAGATCAGGCCAGCTTAGACTGGGTATTATGTAATGAGAAAGGATTAATTAGCAATCAGTTGTGCGAGGCCCCTTGGGGTGGAGAGATCATAACATGATAGAATTCTTATTTAAGATGGAGAGTCAAGTATTTATCTCAAAGTCTAGGGTTCTGAATTTAAGTAAATGAAACTACGATTGTATGAGGCGCGAGTTGGGTTGGATATATTGGGGAAATTTGCTTAAAGGGTTGATGGTGGATCGGCAATGGCAAAATTTTAAAGATTGCATGGATGATCTACCGAATTTGTTCATCCCTCTTTGGCATACAAACAAATCAAAAGAGGTGACTCAACCGTGGCTAAGAAGGGAAATTAGTGATAGCGTAAGATCCAAGGAGAGTACATAAAAATTGGCCAGAAAAAGCAGCAACCATGAGGATTGGGAGCAGTTTAGGATTCAGCAAAGGAGGAGAAAGGGATTATTTCAGAGGGGGATAATAGAGTATGAAAGTAAGCTTTCAGGGAACATAAAACGTGAATGTAAAAGCTTCTATCGATATGTGAAGGGAAAAACATTGGTGAACTCATGCATAGGTCCCTTGCCGCCAGAATCAGGGGAATTACTAATGGGGAACAAAGAAATTGCAGATCAATTAAATACATACTTTGGATATGTCTTCAATAAGGAGGACACAAATAACTTCCCAGAGGTGTCGGGGAACATAGGGTCTACTGAGAGGGAGAAACTGAATGAAATCAGTATTTGTAGGAAAATGGTGTTAGGGAAATTGACGGGATTGAAGGCCGATAAATCCCCAGGGCCTGATAATCTACATCCTAGAGTACTTACAGAAGTGGCCCTAGAAATAGTAGATGCATTGCTGGTCATATTACAAAATTCTATATACTCTGGCACAGCTCCCATGGATTGGAGGGTAGCTAATATCACTTCACTATTCACAGAAGGTGGTAGAGATAAAACTTTGATTAATAGACCGGCAAGACTGACATCGGTAATGAGGAAAATGCTAAAGTCCATTATAAAAGATGTAATCAAAGCGCACTTGGAAAACAGTGACAGGATCGGACAAAGTCACCATGGATTTACAAAAGGTAAATCGTGCTTGAATAGTCTATTGAAATTTATGGAGGATGTAACTGGTAGAGTAGATAAGGGAGAACCAGTGTATATAGTGTAATTGGACTTTCAGAATGCTATCAATAAGGTCCCGCCTAAGAGATTAGCGTGTAAAGTTAAAGCACATGGGATTAGTGGTAAGTTATTGACTTGGATAGAGAACTGGTTGGCAGACAGGAAGCAAAGAGTTGGATTAAACGGGTCTTTTTCCAAGTGGCAGGCAGTGACTAGTGGGGTACCGCAGGGATTGGTGCTAGGACCCCAGCTATTCAGGATATATATTAATGATCTAGACGAGGGAACTTGATGTAATACGTACAGGTGTGCAGACGAAACAAAGCTGGGTGGGCGTGTGTGCTATGAGAAGAATGCAGATAAACTGCAGTATGATTTGGACAGGTTGGGTGATTGGCAGCTGCATGGCAGATGCATATTAATGTGAATAAATGCGAGCTCATCCAATTTGGTGGCAAAAACATGAAGGCAGTTTATTATCCGAACGGCAATAGATTGGTAGAAGGAGAAGTGCAACGAGAACTGAGTGTCCTTGTGCACCAGTTGCTGAAGGTGTGCATGCAGGTGCAGCATTCGTTTAAGAAGGCAAATGGTATGTTGGTCATCGTAGCGAGAGAGTTTGAGTACAGGAGCAACGATGTCTTGCTGCAATTCTACAGGGCCTTGGTGAGACCACATCTTGAGTATTGTATGCTGTTTTGGTCGCCTTATCTGAGGAAGGATGTTCTTGCCATGGAGGGAGTGCAGCCAAGATTCACCAGACTGATACCTGGGATGGCAGTAATGATGTATGAGGGGAGATTGGCTCGATTAGGCATATATTCGCTGGAGTTTAGAAGAATGAGAGGGGATCGCATTGAAACGTCTAAAATACTAACATGATCATACAGAATAGATAGAGGAAGGATGGTCCCGATGGCGGGGGAGCCCAGGACCATGGCTCAAAGTCTAAAGATAAGGGGTAAGCCATTTAGGACAGAGATGAGGAGGAATTTCTTCACCCAGATAGTGGTGAACCTGTGGAATTCTCTACCACAGAAGGCGGTGGAGGCCAGTTCATTAAATATATTCAAGAAGGAGTTGGATATATTTCTTGAGGCTAAAGGGATCAAGGGCTAAAGGGATCAAGGGATATGGGGAGAAGGCAGCGACAGGGTACTCAATTTGGATGATCCGCCATTATCTCATTAAATGGTGGAGCAGGCTCGAGGGGCCGAATGGCCTACTCCTGCTCCTATCTCCTATGTTTCTATGTTTCTGCCCCCACCCCAATTATTGTACCACCCGTCTCCCCCCTCCCCCCTCAGCGACCAAGCCAATAGGGGAGCACCAGTTGCGGTGGGATAGGGTCGTGGTGGTGCGCTGGTGGGTGGAGGTGAAAGACTTTACCGGAGTCTCAAGCACGAGCTTGACGATCCGGCTCAGACCCATAATAACACAAGAAATAGGTGTTGGAGTAGACCATTTCGCCCTTTGTAACTGCTCCTCCATTCAATATGTTCATGGCTGATTTCTACCTCATCTCCACTTTAATGCACTGTCCGCATATCCCTTGATTCCTTTAATATTCAAAAATCTATCGATTCCTGTCTTGAATAAAATCAACGACTGAGCCTCCAGAGCCCTCTGGATTAGAGAATTTCAATGACTCTTGTTAGATCCGTGTGTTAATGGAGACACGGAATGCAGGAATTGATTTACCAAGTGTTTATTGAACAACGTCTGGAGGTGAACTAACTATACAAGATGCTATACAGGCTTATATACCCGAGTGGTCACTACCGGTACGACAGTACACAGGGGCTTCAAAAACATAGTTCCTCTTAAAGGTACGTGCACTACAATTCCTCCCCTTTTAGATAAATAGTACATAACATTTTTACAAGAACAATAATCTACACATTTGCTGAAGTTATTCAATTACAAATTCATTCTCTCTGGAGGCTTTCTGACTCGGTCCGGATAACGCCTCGGTGGTGTAGTAGGTTTCGGTGGTGTAGTAGGTACTTTTGCCAAGGTCGATTCGGCTTCCATGCCAGTGTTGGGTTCATCTGGTTCCAGTATCACCGGATCGGAGGTAGATACTATGCGTATCCCTGCTTCATCACTAGGTGTATAGAGTTGTGGTGTAGGTTGTTCTTTTTCGGATGACTCTATGATCTGGTCAGCATGGCGCCTTATTATGCTTTCTCCCATGTCCACGGTATACATTAGCGGTCCTCGTCGTGTGCAAATAGTTCCAGGCTGCCATTTCTCGGTACGGTAGTCCCGGGCCTAAACTGGTTGACCTATCAGGAAGGTTCTAGTTGGCCTTTCATTCATGCTTTGAGATTGCCAGTTCTCTACGTCCCTTCTGACGTTTGGCTTGACCAAATCCAGCCAGCATCTTAGTCTTCTATTGAAAATCATCATGGCGGGGGTTTGGTTTGTACGCAAAAAAGAAGTTATCTACCTTATGTTGTAGATTTATGTCTTCATTACCCATGACCTTTATGGCCTTCTTGAAGGTCTGGACAAACCTTTCAGCTAATCCATTGGTGACGGGATGGTATGGGGCGGATGTGTAGTGCATAACCCCATTGTTTTTTAAGAACTTCCTGAATTCTTCGGATACAAATTGCGGTCCATTATCAGAGCAGATTTGTTCAGGCAGCCCATTCCTGGCGAATATGGTCCTTAATACTGTGATGGTTTTTTCCGTGGTGGTGGAAGACATCTTTATTACCTCTGGCCACTTGGAGTGTGCATCCACCGCGATAAAGAACATTGAGTCCATAAATGGACCAGCAAAGTCGATATGTACCCTTTGCCATGGAGATGAGGGCCACTCCCATGGATGTAGAGGGGCTTGTGATGGGCCGTTTAGGACCTTCTGGCATCCTAGACAGCTCTTGGTCATTTCTTCGATATCTCCATCGATACCTGGCCACCACACAAACGCTCTGGCTAAGTTCTTCATTTTCACTCCACCCAGATGCCCCTCGTGAAGCTCCTTTAGCACTTTATCTTGCAGTTTGTGTGGAATCACATCTCTGGATCCACACATCAATGTTCCTCGGCACAGTGACAGCTGTTCTCTTCTTTGAAAGAATGCTGGCAACAGTGGTTCGCCATGTGCTGTCCATCCCTTCACCATTAAATCGTAGACTCGTGAGAGAGTCGGGTCATTTCTCGTTTCCTTTTCAATGGTAGAATTTGTCACTGGTAGACATTCCACTATGGTCGAGTGGAACATCTCCATTGGGTCCACTGTAGGCGCCTCTTCTACCATTGGCAACGGTAGGCACGGTAACCCGTCAGCATTCCCATGCTGTTTTGTACTTTGTATTCTATGTCATATTGGTGTGCCCCTAGGAAAAGGGACCACCTCTGTAGCCTTTGCACTGTCATAATGGCAACGCCCTTTTTAGTGTTGAATATGGAGACGATGGGTTGATGGTCAGTCAACAAGCTAAATTTTTGTCCGTGTAGGTAATGGTTGAATTTCTTCCCCCCCCCCCACACCAGGCTGAGTGCCTCCCTGTCGATCTGGGCATAGTTACGCTCAGCTGAGTTCAATGAGCGTGACGCAAAAGCTATCGGCCGCTACGAGCCATCAGGGAATCTATGCGATAATACCACTCCCACGCTGTAAGGGGATGCATCGCACGCCAGTCTGATTGGCAGTGATGGGTTGTAATGAGCCAACACTTCCCTGGACGTGATCAAGCCTTTGCATTTATGCAAGGCGCATTTACAGTCTTCGCTCCATTTCCAAATTACACCCGTTGGTAACAGTGCATTAAGAGGGTGCAGAACCGTTGACAAGTTCGGTAAAAATTTATGTCAGTAATTTATTAATCCCAGGAACGACCTTAATTGTGAGACATTTTCAGGCACAGGGGCTTTTACGACCGCTTCAATTTTTTCAGGTGACTTATGCAACTCTTCTTCGTTAATGACATGGCCACAATATGATGTTTGTTTCTGGAAAAATTCGCACTTGGGGCGATTTGCTCGTAGGCCCCGTTCTCTCAGCCTCGTGAGCACCTGCTCCAAGTTGGCAAGGTGGTCGTTGTCGTTTTCTCCTGTTACAAGGATGTCGTCTAGGTAGCATTGAATCCCCGGAATTCCTTGCAGGACTTGCTCCATAGCTCTTTGACAGATAGCCGGAGCTGATGCTACTCCGAAAACCAGTCGATTGTACTGGTACAGGCCTTTGTGTGTGTTTATCGTGAGACACTTTTTAGAGGCCTCCTCAACCTCCATCTGTAGATATGCCTGTGCTTTGTCAATTTTGGTGAAACGTTTCCCGCCGCATAGTGAGGCGAAAATATCTTCTATCATCGGAAGAAGATACTGTACCATGTGAAGAACCGGGTTTACAGTCACATTGAAGACCCCACAGATGCGAATTTTTCTCTGTTCTTCAGATTTATCATTATTCAATGTTTTCTTCATGACCGGAATGATGGGTGTTGTCCACTCGCTCCAATCTACCTTGGATAATACGCCTGCTTTTTCCAAATTCTCCAGCTCTGCCTCGACGGCTGGACGAATTGCGTATGGCACAGGCCTTGCCTTAAAAATCTTGGGAATTGCCGCATCTTCCACTTTTGTTGATGCGGTGGCGCCTTTCAGGGTTCCTAGTTCCTGTTGAAACACTTCTTTGGCCTTAGCCAAGATTTCTTTTAATCGTCCAGGTATGACGTCATCATCAGTTTTTTTTCTTACTGGTCACCGTCAGTGCCTGAATGGAGTGCCAGTCTAAACGTATCTTTCTGATCCATTCACGTCCCAACAACGGTGGACCACCATCTTGCAGAACGTATAAATACAACTTCTGTATTTCCTTGCCGTTGTATACAACAGGCACCCTTATTTTCCTTCTGGGGTATACTTTCCACCCGTATATGTCTTCAAGAGAATGGATGTGTCTTTCAAAGGTATATGCGGAAATAGCCGCTCGTAATCCCGTCGACTTATGACGGTCAGAGCTGATCCTGTATCTAGCTCCATTTTGACTGGGGACCCCGCTATCGTGAGGGTAACCCAAATGGTCTGGTAATCTTGTTTGGCAATTACATTATGTAATTTGAGACAGCTTAGTCTCTTGTTTCCGGAGTCGCTATCGCTCTTCTGGTCTTCGGAGCAACTGTCCATCATCATTTGTACCTTTCTGTACTTTTTCTTATTGACCTTTTTACTGTCAGCGGATTTTTTTCCAAAACTGCATGCATGTGCAATGTGTCCCAGCTTTCTGCATTGCCTGCATGCTTTGTCCTTGAACCAGCAGTCCCTCTGGTCATGGGTGGATCTGTCGCAGCAATAACATCTCTCGAAACCCTGTGTCATTTCATGGGTGCCGAAGTCCTGTGGCTTTTGCTGCATCTCTGCAGCTCCTCTTGCTGCTGCTCCGTATGATACAGCCACACTGAAAGCCTTGTCCAGTGTCAAATCTTACTCAGAAAGTAATCTTTTCTGTGTTCCTGCGCTTAGGAGACCGCAGACGAATTTGTTTCGTAGAGAATCTGCCAGTCCTGCCCCGAATTGGCAGTGCTTTGACAGCTTTAGTAATTCGGTGAGGTAATCAGCATTACTTTCATTCTTGTGCTGATTGCTCCTGAAGAATTTGAATTGTTCCGCTACCAGCAGCGGTGTTGGGCTTAAGTGCTCCTGTAGGATATCAACAATCTCCTTAAAATTCTTACCGTTGGTTTGGCTGGAGTGATCAAGTTTTGTAACAGCCCGTATGTCATTGCGCCCATCAGATTTAGAAGTACTGATGCCTTTTTATCATCCGCTACTTCATTCGCCTTGCAATAGACCTCCACTCTTTCCACATATGTGGTCCAATCCTCTATATCACTATCGAAAGCAGTAATATTGCCAGTCTTCAGCATCCTGAAAATGAAAAATGGCGCTTCCCGCACTTTTCCTTCTTCCCCGCAGTCAAGATGGCGCCTCCCGCGCTTTCCCGCCGCTGCCGATACTGCCAACGCTGCTCTCCGCGATTCCCGTTGCGACCTGCAGCTTTTCGCGGTATTTCTATTTTTTTTAAATATATATTTTAAATAGTTTCTCCGTTACTTGGAGAACCGTTCCCGTCATGGAGCGGACCCTCTGGGACCTTCCCCTCCCTCTGCTCGGTCCGAACGCCGACCTGCTTTTAAGCACCGGCTACCTCCTGAGTGTTCCACCCTCTGTCTCTCTTTGCTGCTGCTTTCTGACTCGCTGCCCGGCCCCGCTGCAGAGCCACCCGATCGAGCCCGAGCCTGCCGCAGCCCAGGAAGGATCAGTGCACTACCTGCCACCAGCCCGTTTAGATGGTGAAACCACAGCTTTTTTTTCGTTTTTTTTCTTGCTTCGACCTTTGTCTGAGGAATCGATCTCCTTGAGGTGCTGCCGAATTGCAGGTAAGTTCGTATCTAACTCGTCACCACTGTTAGATCCGTGTGTTAATGGAGACACGGAATGCAGGATTTGGTTTACCAAGTGTTTATTGAACAAAGTCTGGATGTGAACTAACTACACAAGATGCTATACAGGCTTATATACCCGAGTGGTCACTACCGGTACTACAGTACACAGGGGCTTCAAAACCATAGTTCCTCTTAAAGGTACCTACACTACAATTCTCCTCCCTCTGAGTGAAGAATTTTCTCCTCATCTCAGTCCTAAATTTTCAACCGCATATTCTGAGACTGTGAACCCTGGTTCTAGCCTTACCAGCCACGGAAACAGCCTCCCTTATACTACCCTGTCAAGCTCTGTAAGAATTTGGTACGTTTCAATGCGATCACCTCTCATTCTTCTGAACTCTCGAGAATATAAGCCTAGTTTGCTCAATCCCTCCTCATAGGGCAATCCCCTAATCACAGGAACCAGTCTGGTGAACCTTCGTTGCACTATCCCCATGGCAAGTATATCCTTCCTTAGGTAAGCTGACCAAAATTGTACCCAATACTGCAGGTGTGCGCTCAACAGGGTCCAATAGAATTGCAGAAAGACGTCTTTACAGTTGCACTCAAATTCCCTTGTAATAAAGGCCAACATACCATTTACTCTCCTAATTGCTTGCCCTACCTGCATGACAACTTTCAGTGATTCGTGTCCCAGGACGCCTAGGCCCCTCTGAACACCAACATTTTCGAATCTCTCACAATTTAAAAATACTCTGCTTTTCTATTTTTTTCTGCCAATGTGTATAACTTCACATTTTTCCACGTTATATTCCACATGCCATGTTCATTCTCACTCACATAGCCTGTCTATATGCCCTGAAGCCTCCTTACATCCTCTTCACACTTTACATTCCCACTCAGCTTTGTGTCCTCAGCAATCTTACATATGTTACATTTGTTCCCCTTCTCCAAATCATTGATATAGATTGTGAATAGCTGAGGCCCAAGCACTGATCCTTGCGTTACCCCACCAGTTATAGCCTGCCAATGCAAACATGACCCGTTTATTCCTACTTTCTATTTTCTGCCCGTTATCCAATCCTCAATCCATGCTCGTATATTATCCCCAATCCAATAAGCCCTAATTTTGTTGCATAACCCCTCGTGCGGCACCTTATCAAATGCCTTCTGAAAATCCAAATACCACATCCACTGGTCGTTATAACCTGAAAAAACTGTAACGGATTGGTAAAATGCGATTTCCCTTTCATAAATCACTGTTGACTCTTGCCAATCCTATTATTATTTTGTAAGTGCTATTTTACCACGTCTTAATAATAGATTCTCGTATTTTCCCTACTAGTGATTTCAATCTAACTGTTCTGTAATTGCCCGTTTTCTCTCTCCCTCCTTTTTTAAATAGTGGGGTTATATTTTCTAACTTCCAACCAGAAGGAACCCTTCCAAAATCTATTGAATTCTTGACAAAGGCAACCGTTGCATCCACACTCTCTATCGTCACCTCTTCCACAACCCTAGGATGTAGGCCATCAGGTCCAGGTTATTTATCGTTGTTCAGTCCCATTAATTTCTCCAGTACTATTTTTTTACAAATACTACCTACTTTTAGTTCCTCATCTCGCCAGAGCCTTGGTTCTCCACTATTTCTGGGAAGTATTTTGCGTCTTCTTCCATCAATACAAAGCATTTCTTTAATTGCTCCGCCATTTCCTTGTTCCTCATTATCATTTCTCCTATCTCAGCCTGTAAGGGACCCGCGTTTACTTTCGCCAATCTTTGCCTTTTTACATACCAATATAAGCATTTAGAGCTGTTTTATATGTATCTCGCTAATTTACTCTCATATTCTATTTTCGCTTTCTTTAACAATGTCTTGGTCATCCTTTGCTGATTTCTAAAATCCACCCAATCCGTAGGGGTAATACTCTTTCTGCTAACATTATAAGCCTCTTCCTTTGATCTAATGCTATCTTTATCTTCTCTTGTTAGCCACGGTGGGACCACATTTCCTGCGTGGTTTTTGTGCCTTAATAGAATGCATATTTGCTCTAAATTAGGTATTGAATCTTTAAATGCTAGCCATTGCTTATCTGCCTTCACACCTTTTAATGCAGTTTCCCAATCTACCATAGCCAACTAGCCTCTCATATCTATATAGTTGGTGTTCTTTAGATTTAAGAACCTAGTTTCGGATTTAGTGAAATCACATTAAATCTCAATATAAAATTATATCATATTATGGTCATTCTTCCCTAAAGGCCCCTTTACAACCTGTTCCCTAGTTGGTTTCTCAGCATCGTGATCTAGAATACCATAGAGTCAAATCGGCGCATAAGAAGGCCATTTGGCTCATCGAATCCGTGCTGGATCACTGCAGAGCAATCCAGTCAGCTCCACTCCTCTGTTCTATCCCCGTAGCCCTGCAAGCTTATTTCCCTCAAGTGTCCCCCCTTGAAAATATTTGAGTGTCACCTCTTCCACCACTTCCGCTCGCAGCCAGTTCCAGGTTCTCACCACTCGCTGCTTAATTTTTTTTTCCTCACATCCCCCTATATCTCTTGCCCAAAACGTGGCCCCTTGTCCTCGTACCATCAACTAGTGGGGACAGCCTTTCTCTTTCGAGCCTATCCAACCCCGTCATTATGTTTTACACCTTTATCAAATCACCACTCATGCTCCTTTGCTCTAATGAAAACAAAGTTTAAATATGAATAACATTTAATAAATCGAGCTTCTCCAACCTGCCCTTGCAGATAAGATGCCCCGAACCCCAGAATCATCTTGATAAATCACCTCTGCAACATCTCAAGCACCTTCATATCCTTCCTAACCTTCCGTGAGTAGAACTGGATGCAATACTCCAGTTGTGGCCTAACCAGCGCTATGTAAATGTTTAGCATAATTTCTCTAATATTGTACTCAATAGCTCTATTTATGACGACCAAGATACCATGGGCTAGATTTTCAGGTGCTTGCGCCAGCAGTTAGCGCCTTAAGAGAAGTGATTTTTGGGCGCTATGCGTGTAGCGCCCGGGCGCAGCGCAGTTTGCGGCCCGCCCCAAATTAAGCTGCCCGTTAGCGCCGGCACAAAGTTTAGCGCCCGCCTGGATGCGCGCGCAGAAAATGACGTCACATCCTCGTGCAACGCCCTTTGGCCGCCCCGATTGCAAACTTCAGTCGGACCGCCCCATTGTGCGGCGGGCGGCCGGAGCGTTTGGAAAAAGGAACGCAACACAACCAGCGCGGGCCCCGGGGGGCGCTAATTAAAGGGAACGTCCTCTCCAGTATAAAGGCCAGCCTTTTTTCAGAAAACAGTCTTGTGCAACGCATTACTGGAGACACAACAAGGAGGATAGCTAACTGGTTTCAAGCAGCAAGAGCCAGGTATTTTTGGACTCAGGCCATAGAGCTGCAAGTGGCCATTTGAAAATTAGACTGTTTGCCAGGATTTGATGGGGGCTGCATGGGGTGCCAACGCGCAGCTGCAGCGCCATGTCCATAGGGCTCGCAGACGCATTGTGAGAGGGGCAGCCCTGGCTAGAGGCAGAGGGGGCGACAGGCGTCGGCCATGTAGGCCTTACCCAGTCAGGCTATACCGCCAGCAGCGCTCCTACCTAAACATGAGTGCCGCGCGATGTGTTAGAAGGCTCCGATTCCGAAAGGAGGCGATTGCAGAGATCTGCCACCTGCTTCGCCGAGATCTGCGGCCAAAGCTCAGGTGCAGGACGTCTCTGTCGGTGGAAGTGAAGGTGACGGTGGCATTGAACTTCTATGCCACCGGCTCCTTCCAATACGCTGCTGGGGACATAGCAAACATCTCCCAGTATGGCGCGCATCGCTGCATCCGCCACGTGACCGAAGCACTGTTCAGAAGGAGAAGCCAATTCATCTCCTTCCCCATGGCCCTCGAGCACCAGCATCAGCGCGCATTAGGATTTGCCAGACTCGGGGAATTCCCCTTGGTGCAGGGCGCCATTGACTGTACTCATGTGGCTTTGCGGGCCCCTCTGGAGCATGGCGAGCAGTATTGCAACAGGAAGGGCTACCATTCTCTGAATGTGCAGCTGGATTGTGACCACAAGCAGCGCATCATGGCAGTCAATGCCAGCTTCCCAGGCAGCAGCCACGATGCCTTTATCCTGCGGCATAGTACTGTGCATGACATGTTCCAGGCACAGCCTCCCCCAAGAGGATGGCTCATCGGGGACAAAGGCTATCCTTTGTGCACTTGGCTCATGACCCCACTCCGCGCGCCCAGGACCGCTGCTGAAGAGGCCTACAACGAGAGCCATCAAACCACCCGCAACATCATCGAGCTAACTATTGGGGTCCTCAAGCAGTTGTTCCGCTGCCTTGATCGCTCCGGAGGAGCTCTCCAGTATTCGCCGGACCGGGTCTCCCAATTTGTGGTGGTTTGTTGCATGCTACACAACCTGGCTATCCGCAGGACTCAGGCACTGCCACCCGACGTTGGACCAGCACCTCAGGAGGAGGAGCAGGAGGAGCATGAGGAGGAGGAGGAGGAGGAGGAGCAGGAGTACGTTCCCAGGAGGGAGCGACCAGGGCCAAGGGCCGCACGACGCCACCTTATTACATGGTACTTCTAAGTCCCCTGTCAGGGAATGGCCAGGGGCCATGAGGGAAGATGAATGCAGCCGCTCCACAAGCCCTCAGCCGGCGAAGCCAACAAACACTAAGAAGAACAACCATGGAGACTGCATGAATAAAGATAATTTTTTATTGCACAAAAATGAAAAGCCCTTCCCACATGAATCCTCAAAAACAATAAACGGGCCCCACAAAAAGCCCAACAAACGACTCACTCCCACAAACTGGGGAAGAGTCACTCCACCTTTCTTCAAACCGGGCCTCAACGTCGGCCTAACGCAAAAAATAAGCCCTCCAAAAGCACAACCATGGGCAAAATAAAGATGGCCACCGCCATATTAAAGGAAAGCTGCCCACACCCTCTACTGAGTGGCCCGCGAGGGCGAGACCTTGGCCAGCCTTTTGCCTCCCCTGCCCGGCCTGCTGCTCCTTCGCAAGCTCTGCCCAGTGGCTGCTGCGAGGCTGGGGGAAGGCGCCTGAGGCTCAGATGCCCTTCTGCCAGATGCCGCTGGGGGGCGGCCTACATGGCGTTTGGGCCTCGAGGGGCCGTCTGCTGAGTGGCGCACCTGAGCCTGGCCACCATCAGCTGCAGCCGCTTGCCCTTGACGCCCCAGTGGGGGAATGGCAGCAACGGATGGCGCAATGTGGGCCAGCTGGCGTCTGGGATGCGCTGGCTGGTGTTGTGGCGCGGTGGCACTCGGCCGGGCCCGCACTGCAGGATCCGCAGCAATCAGCCGACGGGCGGCTTGCTGTGATGGTCCAGCGCGGCGGCTGCCCTGGCGATGCCTGCCTGAGACAGCGCGTGTGGCAGCAGTGAGTGCCCCTGTGGTCCTGGTGTGCGTGCGCATCACATCCGCCAGGGTCTTGACGGCATCAGTCAGCATGCGGCCACTCGCGGCAGTTGCTGCCCCGAACTCGCGCACACTGGTCGCCAGCGACTCGATGGCCTCAGGCATGCACCCCACCATGCTCATGAGCTCCGTGTGTCGCCGGTCCGAGTCGTCGGCCATCTTATCCAGCTTCCGCACCTCCTCCGAAGTGAAGGTGTCCGGACTGGAGTCGCGACTCTCCCGTTGGGGAGGAGGGGGCTGAACTAGGGGACCCTTGCCGCGTTGGTGACGGCGAGTCTGCCGAGCAGCAGCACTCCCCTCTGATCCTTCCCCCCTTTGGGGGGAAGGCCACGGGCCACGCGCACGGCTGCTGGGTGGCTGGACGCCACTGGTCCCAGAAGCTGCATTGCCCTGCGACAGTTCCTCCAGGCACTCGTCCAGTGAGGAGGTGTCAAGCATTTCCTCCTCTCCTGTGGGATGTGACTGTTCCCCCGAAGGTCCGGCTTGCTCCTCCTCCTCCTCCTGGTCGGAGGTGCTGTCACTGGCAGCTTCAGGGTCCTGGTCGTCACCAGCTGAAAGCAGGAATGCACAAGAGTAGCTTCAGAGTGAGGAGACGGCGTCAGCGAGGGAGTTAGGACTGGTGGGATTCAGTGCATTGGTGGGACAGTGGCAAAGGAGGTAGCTCGGATGGGCCAGTGCGACGTGAGAGGGCCAAAAGGCGAGGTCCTTACCATTGCCGGGCAGTGGAGGGTCGGGTACACCGCACGCTGTGGGGACAATCACACGGGCTCCCATGAGCACACACACGCGCTCCTCCAGCCGAGTGAGCTTCTGCAGCTTGGCGCGGCCACCCCTGGCACGGGCCTGGCGATTAAACGCTACTTTAGCCTGCAGGAGAAAGGACGGGCTGTAAGTGCGCAGTGAAGCCCTGATGTAGTGTGCACTGCCTCCCATGGTGGAATAGCTTGGACAGAGTGAAGCCCTGATGTAGTGTGCACTGCCTCCCATGGTGGAATAGCTTGGACAGAGTGAAGCCCTGATGTCGTGTGCACTGCCTCCCATGGTGGAATAGCTTGGACAGAGTGAAGCTCTGATGTAGAGTGCACTGCCTCCCATGGTGGAATAGCTTGGCCAAAGTGCAGAGTGCCGAATGGCCATTTGATGGTCATGACTGTCCCAATGCTGCTGGCTGAGGGCTGGCCAATAGGCCTTTCAGCTCCCTTTGCCCATCATGTCAGATGTACATGCAAGAATGAGGAGGAGACTGGAAAGGCTACTCACCTTCACAATCCTGGTCAGATCGTTGTATTTTTTACGACATTGTTTGTGGGTCCTGGGGGCCTCGCCGGTCAACGTCACCCTCTGGGCGATCTGCTTCCAGGCTTTGGTGTAGTCATGGTGGGTTGGATTCCTCCCACTCTCTGGAAACAAGATCTTGCGCCTCACCTCCAGAGCTGTGACCATTATGTCCAGATCACCCTCTGAGAAGTGCAGGGCACGCTGACGGGCCTTCTCTGGCGTTGCCATGACTCCCTGGGGCTGAGCAGCAGTGTTGAGGCCTCTTTGCAAGGCTGCAGTGTGCAGGGCGTGGCAGCAGACCAATTCGTCCCTTCCCCCTTTAACAGCTGGTCGGCACCACGGGGTCTGCTGTCAGTGCAAAAATGACCGCACCCACGCTGCGCCCCGCCTGGGCGCTATCCCTCTGGATCGCCGGCTTAGCGCCTAAAGGTAGGAGTGGAACGCCTCTTTTAGCGCTCCACCACTCTCTTAGGGTGAAGCCACTGAATTTCCGGCAACGGGGCGCTACTTTGGGGTGGGCGCTAACTTCGGGCGGGCGCTAAGGTTAGCGCCCCAAAACAGTGTCAGATGTGCAGAGATATCACGGGTAGGTTTGCTACGGGTTTGGAGGAGAGAATGGAGATGGCAAGGAGATGACGCCATGGAAATGGTTTAAACCCAAGAATCAGAAAATATGAAATTTAATGCTTTCGGTGTATTGAGAGCAAATTCGTGTCATTGAGGGAGAGAGTGGTTGTCGAGCGGGGCTTTGGTAGATGGAAATGGTGAGCATACATTTGGAGGGGTTGACATTGATTGTAGGTGGAGGTTAGTGGACTGGCCAGTAGAGAACAGGAGGAAAAGGGTCAGCAGGAGGGACAGTTCTAATTTTGTTCTACTTTATAAACTATGTAAAATAAACAGGTAAACATCTGCAGTAGAACAGTGGAGAGAGGAATGTCAATGGGGCACGTTCAGTGTCCGTCCCCTAAATCACTCACAGTAATTTCGAAGCTCCAATCCTGAAAATGGCCTTTAACTTTCCCTACGTCAGGGACTGAAACATTATAATTGCATTGGGAAACTGCAGAGACAAAGTGAAACGTGTCTGCTTTAGTCCCTGGATTCAGCGAACACTGCAGAGAAATAGTTAAAATTTATTCATCGTTTGATAGCAGGGAACTTGTTCAATGTAATTACATGAAAGCTGTAAAGGAAGCCGATCATTATTGTTGGATCTGTCCTGTATGGTGAGATCTTTCAGCCTTATTCCCGAGAGAGGGCTGATTAAGATGCGGTCATTGAGATGTTAATGTTTTATCCACTACATTATTCACTTCGGAATCAAAGGTCCTGATGTAATGTGTTTGTTCAAGTGACTGTAACTAATATCAATGATAATATCAAAGGCTCGAGGGGTTGACGGCCCACTCCTGCTCCTATTTCTTCTGTTATTATTATTTCTGTCCCTTCTGCCTCTTTGTCCCTCTGTTCACAGGTCCATTCTTGCTCTGACAGGCGCGGCATAACTCAGTAACTCGTTAGTAGAGTGGTGCGATTCCCCGCCTGTCACGCGGGAGACCAGTGTCCAATCCTTGATGGGGAGGATTTTTAACATCCCCAGTTTTAAACCTATGGTTAGCTCCTCAGACCACCCTGTAAGACATG
Organism: Somniosus microcephalus; assembly: GCF_052327205.1. Lineage (NCBI taxonomy): Eukaryota > Metazoa > Chordata > Chondrichthyes > Squaliformes > Somniosidae > Somniosus > Somniosus microcephalus. The sequence goes on from NW_028225183.1 coordinate 52,478,672, forward strand.
TAACTGAGGCTCACTCTCCATGTCTATCTTTGTCTCTGTATATGATTCTGAGGGGCCTTGACAGCGTAGATGCAGGGAGGATGTTTCCCCTCCTGGGGGAATCTAGCACCAGTGCGTTTTGTGGCTGTTTTGAAATGCCACCAATCAATGCACCCGTGTGAAGCAATGCTTACTCCTGATCAACCTTTGAACTTTCCACACGGCTGCTGCTGCCGATGTACAAAATTAATATCAATGCATTCTGTAAAATGCCTGCTGTTTCAAAGTCAGCAGAGAATGCCATTTGGAAATAGACACTTTAAATGTTTACATGCCCACATTTAACTGTAGCTCTCAGTGTCAGAGCATTCACGTTTATTATCCGCCTTCCATGTATTTTCCTGCCGAATGCATCTCCCTAACAAACTTAGCTTATCACAGCACGGCTATCAATCAACTCATTGACAGTGTGAAAAATTCCACATTAGCAAAGTGTGCAAGACTGGAATAAGAGAGCGCCAGGGCCATGATAATGTATTCTGGGCAGTAAGATATTCATTAGGCCTGAGCCCTTGAAGCGTAAGTCAACTCTCCCCATACTGGTTCTTTTGCCGGTTATCTTAAATCATTGTCCTCTGGTTATTTTGCTTCCTGTCACTGGAAAACTTTTCTCCTTATTTCCTCTAACAAAACCCCTTGTAATTTTGAAAGCCTCTATTAAATGTCCTCGTAATCTTCTGAGGAAAACAATCCCAGGTTCTGCAGACTCTCAACATAACCGAAGTCCCTTATCCCTCGGACCACTCTGTATGACGACAAACTGAGGCTATGACTCTATGTCTATCTTTGTCTCGATATATGATTCTGAAGGGCCTTCAGATGGTAGATGCTGGGAAGATGTATCCCCTCCTGGGGGAATCTAGAACTAGGGGGCAAAGTTTCAGTTACAGGGTTCGCCCATTTAAAACGGAGATGAGGAGGAATTTCTTCTCTCAGAGGGTCGTGAATCTTAGGAATCCTCTACCCCAGGGAGCTGTGGAGGCGGAGTCATTGAGTATATTCAAGGCGGAGGTAGTCATATATTTGTGCTACAGGGGAGTCAAGGGTTATGGGGAGTGGGCAGGAAAGAGGCGTTGAGTCGAAGATCTGATCAGCAACGACCTTATTGAATGGTGGAGCAGGCTCGAGGGGCTGATGGCCTGCTCCTATTTCTTCTGTTCTTATTATTATTTCTGTCCATTCTGCCTCTTCGTCCCTCTGTTCACAGGTCGATTCTTGCTCTCTGACAGGCGTGGCATTGCTCAGTTCCTCGTTAGTATAGTGGTGAGTGTCCCCGCCTCTCATGCGGGAGACTGGGATTCAATTACCGATTGGGAGCGTTTTTAACATCCCCCGTTTTAAACCTTTGGTTAGCTCCATAAAATGCTCCTGGGAAAGGTTAAACAGAAAAAAATGAACTAAAATAATTTGAATAGATGTACTGGCATATGAAGAATTCCATAACAACTTCCTGCACCAATTCCTCGTTAGTATAGTGTTCTCCGTTTCTTTGCATTTGGTGTGGGGCACTGAATAGGGTTGAGAGGACAGAGCAAATGAGATACCAGCAGGAGTTAGCACGAGTGCTCTATCAAAGAGACAGCACTGACACGATTGGCCGAATGGCCTCGCACTGTGCTGCAAGCCTCCATGAATCCATGACACTCAGATGGATATCGGAGACATACCCACACAAAGAGAGCTCACACCTCTGTTTGTGTGTGTGTTTGAGTCTTTGTCTCGAGCACTGCATAAACATTTCCTCTACATTTTCCTTGATATTAAAGTGATGAGTATTCAAAACCCCGACGCCTTCACTCTGACTGTGTCTCTCTGTCTCTGAGAAAAGCACAGAAGGAAATGGATTTGAAATTGACGCCTACCCGCCCTTGCTGCTGTGCTTTCACGGACATGTCCTATGTGATCTCAACTAAAAAATGTAATCTTGTACGCAAAGTTTGCATGACGTGAAAGTGATCTGAATTTCAAAGCAGCAAGGAGGAAATACTGCGCTGCTATGCTTGCTGTAAGGAAGCTTCGTGCAGTTTCTCTGGTGGACTAGTGGTTAAGTTTCAGCGCTTTCAGCGACCAGGGTTCGATTCCTTGAAAGGGATCAGTGCTCTTTGGTCTGTTTTGAAATGCTACCAATCAAAGCACCCCCGAGAAGCAATGCTTGCTCCTGATCAACCTTTGAACTTTCCACACCGCTGCTGCTGCCTCGGTACAGAAGTACAAAATTAAATTAATTGCTTGCTGTAAAATGCCTCCTGATTCAATTGGAACTAGACACTATTAATGTTTACATGCCCACATTCAACTGTAGCTCACAGTGTCAGAATAGTCACGGTTATTATCCATCTTCCATGTTTTTTCTTGCCGACTGCATCTCCCTAACAAACTTAGCTTATCACAGCACGGCTATCAATCAACTCATTGCCAGTGTGAAAAATGCCACATCAGCAACGTGTGCAAGGCTGGAATGAGAGAGTGCCTGGACCGTGATAACTTATCCTGAGCAGTAAGATATTCATTAGGCCTGAGGCCTTGCTGCATAAGACAACTCTCCCCATATTGGTTCTTTTGCCGGTTAACTTAAATCGTTGTCCTCTGGTTACTTTTGCTCCTGCCACAGGAAAACGTTTCTCCTCATTTTCTCTAACAAAACCCCTTGTAATCTTGAAAGCCTCTATTAAATTTCCTCTTAACATTCTGAGGAAAACAATCCCAGGTTCTGCACACTCTCAACATAACCGAAGTCCCTTTTCTCTCTGACCACTCTGTCCGATGTGATACTGAGGCTCGCACTCTATGTCTATTTTTGTCTTTGTATATGATTCTGAGGGGGCTTGACAAGGTAGATGCAGAGAGGATGTTTCCCCTCCTGAGCGAATCTAGAACTGGGGGGCAAACTTTCAGGAACTGGGTTCGCCCATTTTAAATGGAGATGAGGAGGAATTTCTTCTCTCAGAGGGTCATGAATCTTAGGAATCCTCGACCCCAGAGAGCTGTGGAGGTGGAGTCATTGAATATATTCAAGGGGGAGGGAGCTACAGGTGAGTCAAGGGGTATGGGGAGAGGGCAGGAAAGAGGCGTTGAGTCGAAGATCTGATCAGCCATGACCTTATTGAATGGCGGAGCAGGCTCGAGATGCTGATGGCAAAGTTTCAGGAACAGCTGTCGCCCATTTAAGATGAGAAGGCATTTCTTCAAAGTAGGGCTGTGAATCTTTGGAATTCTCTACCGCAGAGGGCTGTGGGTGTTCAGCCGTTGAGTACATTCCTATCCGAGATGGATTTGGCACTACTGGAATCAAGGTATATGGGGCTCGTTCGGTAAGTTTCAGTTGAGTTAAAGGATCAGCCATGATCTTATTGAAAGGCGGAGAAGGCTTGAGGGCCGCATGGCCAAATCCTACTCCTATTTCTTATGTTCTCCTGTATGGATCTTAGCCGGTGGGGTTGAGAATTGTGGCTTGTCTGGATTGGTTCATTAAATAAGCATCGCAGTACGAAGCAGCATCAACTGGAAGATGGCTGTATGGACGTCGTGCACTTTCTTCAATGGGTTTCAAAATAAATATTTTCGACGGTTAAAATTGCTTTCACGATTTCAAGAGCATTAAACAATGCAGTATTTCTCCTGTGGCCTAAGCTCTCGTGATGCTGTGATGTAATAATGGGGTGAAGTGCTTCTTTTACTTTCTGCTTGAATCGTTGTTTGATTGTAGCTTTGATGTGTCACGGCACAGGAACCGAAAGGCAGCAGTTAAAATGAAGTAAAAACGTGCCATTTGGGACGATGTTTTCATTTCCAGAATTAGCAGGACTCGAACTACCGTGGTGCAGAAACACCAGTGTATTTTTAATCTACTGTCTTAACCACTCGGCCACGACGACCTCAACAGACAACTGGCCCCAAGCAGCTTCTCATTTGCTGCAAAGACGGTGCCTCCGGTCTGAATGCTCTGGTACATAATCACTTGGGTTCCTGTGGAATAATTCAGCTGGCAAGATGTTTGCTCGACTATATATGTGTTATAATGGGCCAGCGCTTTCAGCTGTAAGTCGAAAGGTTGGTGGTTCGAGCTTGCCCAGAGATAAGAGCGATTTTTATTTTACCAACTTATCTATTGCATAAAAATTGATTCTTTGGTTCTGTGAAATGAACCAAGCTGCTGCTGCTGCCTTCCTGCTTCCAATGGGAACAATCGCTTCAGCGATCAGTCTCCTGCCAGGCAACCTAGATATTCCATTTCCCATTTACCAATTTTCCAAGTGCATCGTTCTTGCCATGAAAATCCACGTGGAAAATCGCCCATCGTAGATAAACCATTCTGTAAACCATTTTCTAAGCATCCCTCAGTCTGAAATGAAGTGTAGTGTCTGATTCAAAGTGATGCTTCATATGTCGTTTGTCCTAAAAAGGTAGTGGAGTCAGATTCCACTGCAACATCAAAAGGCAATGGGACATGTTTTAGAAGAGAACTAAGTTGCAGAGTTTTGAAAAACGCTGGTGTGGGGGTTGAAATTGGACAGCTCTTTCAAAGAGCCGACACAGGCACGACAGGCCAAATGACACATGTTGTGCTGCAATATTCTATGATTTTAACCCCTCCATTATGTTAAACGCCTTCCTGAGCTCTCCTCTCGGTCTACATTTTCCTAGAGGGAAGATGCCAAATAGTCCTCCAAGTCTTCCTTCTCCATTCCCCCTTTCTCTGACGAGGCCAGAATTCTTCTCTTCACCCGCAGTTGCAGCAGGTGCTCCAACTTCAGCAAAGACTTGGAACACAGAGGGTGATTAGAAGGATAAGGCTCCAATCTTTCTGTCCCACCCACCATCTCCCAGCCGCTTCCCCGGTAGCCCTTCCGAAATTCACGGTTGCAAAATGCATCCCACCAGCACCTGTCCTCCAATCCGATCAATGTAACGAGAATATATTCTCAACCTGACCTATCCAGAGGGTGAACGTTACATTAATACAAGGTTAAGAGAAGATTCATTCTCTCTAAAGAGGTGGTGAGCTGGTCTCTCTGTTCAGGATGAGGAACAGATGTTGTTTTAATTCCATTAGTCTGAGAAAAGTGTGATGAGGAGGGCAATTATCCCCTATTATCCTCTCCTCTTATATTATGGTAAATTTCATGCTCAAAGCAGCCGGAATGATTCAGTTCAGTGAGAGCGTTTGATGGAAGATCAAATAATGAAGTCATTCGTCAGAAGTTTATTACCACAATTGGCAACATTCTCAAATATTTCCCTATGGAAATGATTATATTTCTTTCTTTCTACCGTTGTTTATTTCTTCCCTCAAGCTCGTTCGCTCTGCTCTCACTGACTCTCTGCCACCGATTCTCCCGCTTTTATTTGTCATCCGCTTGCAAAGTTTCCCCTCATGCTCGCCCGCTCTGCTCAAACATATATTTTCTGAGCACCTTACACGATCTCAACACGGCCCAAACGCTTTACAATGAATTATAATGAAGTGTAGTTGTGGTTGTATTGTTGGAAACGCCGCAGCATTTTGCACACAGCAAGCTCCCTAAAGCAGCAATGTGATATTGACCAGATAATCTGTTTTTTCTTATAGATGCTTTAGGGATAAATATTGAATGAAATTTACAATTGGTGTGTTGCAATATACATCTATTTACTGGTGTTGCCCTGAGAACACTTATGTTCTTCTGATCTAGTGTGTTGCATTATCAGAAGAGAGTTTGCCATCACCTACTTTAATTTCCTTGGTTACCCTTCTTTTCCAATTTCAATCACCAGTCAGTAGTTCCAGACCCAAGATGTGTCTATGAATTAGCGTGGCTGAACGGTGTAAGACATTGGGTTAACGTTACAGATATTGTGGCGTTATAAATTTCATCTCTTCACAACAAGATTTAAAGTATGAAAGCTGGTCAGTTTTGCTGAATATCTATGTCACATCTTAAACATGTAGTAGGAGGATAGAGGATTGGGAAAACCTTAAAAGACAGCAAAAAATAACAAAAAGATTGATTAAGAAAGGGAAGATAGATTATGAAAGTAAATTAGCAAAAAATATAAAAACAGATAGTAAGAGTTTTTATAGTTATATAAAAGAAAAAGGGTGGCTAAAGTAAATGTTGGTCCCTTAGAGGATGAGACCGGGAAATTAATGGTGGGAAATATGGAGATGGCAAAAACACTGAATGAATATTTTGAATCAGTCTTTACAGTAGAGGACACTAAGAATATCCCAACACTGGACAAACAGGGGGCTATAAGGGGGAGGAGATAAACACGATCAAAATCACTAAGGAAGTGGTACTCGCTAAAATAATGGGACTCAAGGCGGATAAGTCACCTGGACCTGATGGCTTACATCCTAGGGTCTTGAGGGAAGTGGCGGTAGGGATTGTGGATGCATTGGTAATAATTTTCCAAAACTCCCTGGACTCAGCAAAGGTCCCGGCAGGCTGGAAAACTGCTAATATAACACGCTTATTTAAAAAGGGCAGTAGACAGAAGGCTGGAAACTAGAGACCGCTTAGCGTAACATCTGTGGTAGGTAAAATTTTGGAGTCCATTATTAAGGAGACAGTAACAGGACATTTGGTTAATCATAATTTAATAGGACAAAGTCAGCATGGTTTTATGAAGGGGAAGTCATATTTGACAAATTTGCTGGAGTTCTTTGAGGAAGTAAAATATAGGGTGGATAAAGGGGAGCCAGTGGACGTAGTGTATTTAGACTTTAAAAAGGTGCCGCACAAAAGATTATTACTTAAGATAAAAAATCACGGGATTGGGGGTAATATTCTGGCATGGATAAAGGATTGGCTATCTAACAGAAGGCAGAGAGTTGGGATAAATGGTTAATTCTCAGACCAGCAATAAGTAACAAGTGGTGTTCCGCAGGGGTCAGTGCTGGGTCCCCAACTCATTACAATCTATATTAACGATTTGGAGGAGGGGACCGAGTGTAACATATCAAAGTTTGCAGATGATACTAAGATGGGAGGGAAAGTAGGGAGTGAGGAGGACAAACAAAATCTGCAAGGGGTCATAGACAGGCTAAGTAAGTGGGCAGAGATTTGGCAGATGGAGTACAATACTGGAAAGTGTGACGTTATGCACTTGGCAGGAAAAATCGTAGAGCAAGTTATTATCTTAATGGCAAGAAACTGGAAAGTACTGAAGTGCAAAGGGATCTCAAAAGGTTAGTATGCAGGTGCAGCAAGTGATTAAGAATGCCAATGGAATGCTGGCTTTCATTGCTAGGGGGCTGGAATATAAAAATAGGGAGGTATTGCTTCAGTTGTACAAGATATTGGTGAGACCTCATCTGGAATGCTTCATACAGTTCTGGTGTCCATACTTAACAAAATACATACTTGCTCTCGAGTCAGTACAAAGAAGGTTCACTCGGTTAATCCCGGGGATGAGGGAATGGACATATGAGGAGAGGTTGAGTAGATTGGGACTCTACTCATTGGAGTTCAGAAGAATGAGAGGTGATCGTATTGAAACATATAAGATTGTGAAGGGGTTGGATCGGGTGGATGCGGGCAGGATGTTCCCGATGATGGGTGAAACGAGAACTAGGGAGCATAGTCTTAGAATAAGGGGCTGCTCTTTCAAAACTGAGATGAGGAGGAACTACTTCACTCAGAGGGTGGTAGGTCCATGGAATATGCTGCCCCAAAAAGCTGTAGAAGCTACATTATTACATAAATTTAAAACAGAAATAGACAGTTTCCTAGAAGTAAAGGGAATTAATGGTAACGGGGAGCGGGAAGGAATTTGGACATGAGTCTAGCTTCGGATCGGTCATGGCGGAGCGGGCCCAGGGGCCGTGTAGCCTGAACCTGCTCCTATTTTGTGTGTCTAATTCTGTTAGTTTCTAGAGGTAGTTCTGTGATAGTGGATTGGCGGATAGGATCAGATCAGCCATGATCTTATTGAATGGCGGAGCAGGCTCGAGGGGCCGATTGGCCTACTCCTGCTCCTATTTCTTATGTTCTTATGTTCTTGCTCTATGCAAACATTTCTTTTCAGTTGATATTGACAAGCAGAAACGAGTTGTACAATTGCGTCTTGTCAATAACTGTCCTGAACACAGCACACGGACAGTACAAACTCCATCAACCAACAGACCTGAGGCCATTCACTCACACATCTCCATTCCAGTTGTGTCTCACCTACTAAGAGATTCCACCATTTTTATTTATTTGTTCTTTGCATTTGTTACAATCTATCAACTGCGCCCTCCTTGCTGCCACGTTCACAACCACCATCTCACAGCCGTTTCCCCATTCGCCCTTCCAAACTTACCAGTGGAACAGCAACTGCCATCTGCTCCTGCGCTCCAATCCAATTAATATAACAAGAATATAGTCTCAACCTGACAGAGAGAGAGGAATAGATTGGATTTTAGTCCGTGGTATTTTTCCCAGAGAGCAGTGGGCCTCTGAAATGCATTGCTGGCAGGTGTTGTGGGTGCTGACTCCCTGATCGGCTGATGGGCCAACACATGGCTGATGAAGTTTAATGCAGAGAAGCATGACGTCATATATTTTGGTAGGACGAATGAGGAGAGGCAATATCTGCGAAATAGTACAATTTTAAATGGGTGCCCGAACAGAGAGACCTGGATGGGTATGTGCACAAATCTTTGAAGGTTGTAGGACACGATCAGAATGCTGTTAAAAAAAGTATATGGAGGCTTGGATTTCTCAATAGAGGAGGAGAGAAGAAAAGTAAATAAGTTATGCTAAACGTTCATTGTATTATCCCGTCTAAGGAATCAGGCTCATAGCGAATGCCAACCGGTCTTAAACAGCGTTCGATTGTCCTTTCCACACAGGATACCATCTGTCCTGTGCTGCACATATACCAGCACGTTATAGAAACAACAGATCAATACTTTGATGAATTCAACGCCTCTTGGAATCCTGAAACCTCACCAGCTTAAATTCTGCATGATCCTACACAAGCTTAACTTTTTTATTTTAATTTTTCAATTATTTTGCCTTTCTTTTAATAAGGAGACGACTTACCTCGGAACACTTGTCTAAGGCCAAAACCTACTTCTTTTGTCCTTCAGTGGAATGGGCGCATCCCATGTCTGAGCTCAGGCGATATGTGTCCGATTGCAGAGGGTATAAACACGGAAGCTAATAGTCTCCTCAGTGGACATCCACTAATCAACACCTTACAACGGGGCCACTTTATGGAAGGATAGGCAGAAAGGAAAAGTATGTGTAGTAGCTCTGTTGATAAAGGATGAGGGCAGTACAGTAGTCAGAAATGATCTTGGCTCGGAAGAGCAAGATGTATAATTAGTTTGGGTGGAGATAAGTAATAATAACGGAAATAATTCACTGGTGGGTGTAGGCTGCAGGCCTCCTAACAGTAGCTACATTCTAGGACAGATTATACATCAATACATATTGGGGGCTTGTAAGAAATGTACTACAATAAGCATGGGAGGTTTTAAGTTGCATATAGATTGGACAAATCAAACTGGCAAAGGTAGCCTTGAGGGCAAATTCATAGAATGTATTAGGGACGCTCTCTTAAAACAGTACCTTGTGGAACCAACCAGGGAACAGGCTATCACAGATCTCATAATGTGTAACGAGGCTAATTAATTAATGATCTTATCGTAACGGATCCTCTAGGGAATAGTGATCATAACCTGAAAGAATTTCATGTTAATTTTGAGGGTGAGTAACTGTCGTCTGAAACTAGTGTCTTAAACTTAATTAAAGGCAATTACAAAGGCATGAAGTAGACTGGGAAAATAGATTAACATGTAAGATGGTAGATAAACAGTGGTAGACATTTAAGGAGATATTTCGTAACACTCAACAAAGACATATTCCAGTGAGAAAGCCATTCTCTATGATAATGATGAACTATCCGTGGCTAACAAAGGAAGTTAAAGATGGCATCGAATTTAAATAAAAGGCACACAATGTTGTGAATATCAGTGGTATGCCAGAAGATTGGGAATTTTAGAAACCAGCAAAGGGTGACAAAAAATAAAGTGAGAGAAAATAGTTTATGAGAGTAAATTAGCAAGAAATTTAAAAACAGAGAGTAGTAGCTTCTCCAAGTATAAAAAATGAAGAGAGTAGCTTAATTGGACGTTTCTCACTTAGAGGAATAGACTGAGAATTAATAATGGGAAACAAGGTAACGCTAGGGACTTTGAACACATATTTTGTATCTATCTTCATGGTAGACAACACTAAAAGCATCCCAATAATAGTACATTATCAAGGGGCAAAACTGAGGTAGGAAGTTAAAAGATTCACTATCACTAGAGAAAAAGTACTAGGCAAACTAATGGGACTAAAGGCTAACAGGTCCCCTGGACCTGATGGCCTGCATCCTAAGGTCGTAAAAGACGTGGCTGCAGAGATAGTGGTTACCATGGGAATAATGTTCCAACATTCCCTAGATTCTGGAAAGGTTCCAGAGTATTGGAAAACTGCTAATGTAAATCGCCTATTCAACAAAGAAGGGAGAGTGAAATCAGGAAATTATAGCCCAGTTAGCCAGACATCTGTCATTGGGAACTTTCTGGAATCCATTATTAAGGGAGTAGTAGCAGGACATTTAGAAAATCATAATGCAATCAAGCAGAGTCAACAGGGTTTAAAGGAAGGGAATTTGTGTTTGACAAAATTAGTAGAGTTGTTTGAGGTTGTAACACGCAAAGTGGATCAAGGGGAGCCATTAGATGTAGTGTAATTGGATTCCTAGAAGGCATTCGATAAGGTGCCACATAAAAGATTAATGCACAAGATTATATCTCACTAGGTTGTGGGTAATAATAGCAAGAATAGAGGATTGGCTAACTAACACAAACAGGAGATTCAGGATAAATTGATCTTTTTCAGGTTGGCAAACTGTAACGAGTGGAGTGCCACAAGAATCAGTGGAGGAGCGTCAACTTTTACAATCAGTATTAATGACTTGGATGATGGGACCGAATGTACTGTAGCCAAATATGCTGATGCCAAAAAGAGAGTTGGGAAAGCAAGTTGTGAGGAGGACACAGAGTGAGCTAAAGCATACAGATAGGTTAATTGGGCGGGCAAAAAATTGGCAGATGGATTATAATGTGGGAGGGCAGAGCGGGCCTGGGTTTAATGCTGATCTGAAAGAAGGGCTCTCCGACAGAGCTGCACCCCCTCACAATTGCCCTCATGTAGGATGGGAATATCAAAGTCTCCAAGCAGTTACTGGGAGCAGTGCAGATGCTGACTCACTGTTTACATCAATAACATTGGAGCATCTCAAAGACAGGACCAACTGCAGAACTATATGGACTGAACGTCAGAAGCAGAAAACTAATAAACTGTACAAAATTAGAATTCCTGCCTTCCAACTCTCCTCAGTGGGAGAGAACTGAAATGAAACCTTCCGGCCTCTGATGAAATGCTTCCACACAATTAGAAATGTTTCCAAAATGATGGTCATTTGGTATATGTGAATGAAGCTGTGGAAGAGATGCTGTACAGCTCTGCTCCTTAAATCACTTTCCCTCTCCGCAGCCATGCAGAACAATGTGTGACTGTGTCTGGGAGTTCACATTTCCCGAAAGGAAAGCTGTGTGGTTAGAAGCGTATAGTTAAAGAAATGCAGTTACAAACTTCATGCGGAATATAGTACGGTTGCACCAAGACCGAGCACTCCTTTGTGGGTTCATCAATTTCACCGCGTGAGAAACGTATTTTTAAGAAAGCCTTTTATCAAAGTGGCTGAGTTTGATATATCTTCCTCCATTTGTTTCGGTATAAGGTCTGCCAGGACCATGTCTGGAGTGTAAAGGAATGTTAAAATTCACAGAACGAGTGAATCCCTTATACGATATCTGGCAGAATTCCTTCCCAGGAAGGAGGTCACTGAGCTTCTGAACTAAAGGTGACGCTTTACCGTTGCAGATAGAGCATCTTTCATTAGGTGATAGTGGCGTGAGATAATCACCTAATTCTGGATCTGCTTCTGATTGCGTGGGTGCCAGCGTTCACAACTGGGCTTTAGTTGATTGTCATGAGAAAGAATTGTTTGATTGTGGTACCAATATAACTTCTCGAGATCAGAAGTTACTGTTGGGGAACAAATGTACTTAGATCAGCCATGATCTTATTAAAAGGTCGAGCAGGCTCGACGGGCCGAGTAGCCTACTCCTGCTCCAATTGCTTTTAACTTATGTTACGAATATTTTTTGATAATCGCCGCACCTTAACATCTCTACATCTGCTGTAGTCTCTTTAAATATGGGTCTGCACAAACTGGTACAGACAATTGTTTGAACTGGTTATTGCATTGCCATTGGTCAGTTAGTTTAAGGTTTAACGTGTCTGTGTAGTTTGACTTAGCGACACCTCCAGTTGCTATTTTATTGCTGAAATAGTTGAACAAATGTCAGAACTGTTAAGCATTCACTGCAGATGAAGAGAGCTTATATTCATATCACTAATAAATAATACATATTACATCCTTCGTGAATTTAGCGCAGATTCATTTCAAAAACCTTTATAGCTCTCTCTATTTTTTTATCTCTCTATGTAACAGTCACTTTGTGTATGCAAGAACAACTATCATATAATTCACCGATTAGCTTTGGCCAAATCAAATTTCTCTTGTAAAATATACAAGTGAAGAAGAGTTATAATTTGAAAGAAGTGATGCTCAAAGAAATCTTAAATACAGGTTCGGTTCCACGAACTCTAGGGAGAGGGCAACTGTCTCCAATCTCGAGACGCAATATCACATCCATAAGACAGGTAGACGGCAACAATTAAACTGCATTTGATTAATTCCAAAAGTTAATGGTTTAAAAGCTTATGTTTTCGTTATGGATGTGCATCGTAAGAGAGAATGATTCTCTTTGTCTATCTATCACACACACACACGACAAAAACCATTGATAGAAAGAGATATAGACATTTCTTGTACACACGATTGAAATCAGAATCAAGTGGTTCCGCCTCGGTGTACTTTCGACCTCTGCTCCGGAAATAATGTCACATGTATATGGTATCTTCAATACCGTCTATTTACACAGCAGTTTCTTCATCGCCCCTTTCGACAGAATGTATTCCAGCAGTAACATCACCTACCAGAAGATAAAGCAAAAGCCTATCATCAAGGCTGCTGAAGCAAGAGATGAAATGTCACTGATATCTTCATGACACTAGTCGCCCATATCAATGCATGTTATTAGGGCACAAACTGCCGGTTCACAGCACGTATTTGCAGTTGACCTCATTTTCGGTCAGTCTTTTTTGTAAACATGTGCTGTGGCAAATTAACATTTCAACATTTCCGAATCAATTTTGCAAAGTCAGCTGTCATGAGAAAGTTGGAGTTTCTAGCGAAGAAGTGGCATTCTGTAATAAATTCTAAAATCCCACTCGCGACTTCATCGACTTTTCATAAATTCGCTAAACAACTTATCTTCAACAAGTGATTAAGGGCAACGCTTTTAAATATTTATCACAGAATCACAGAAACCCCACAGTGCAGATAGAGGCCATTTCGGCCCATCGAGCCTGCACCGACACATATCCCACCCGATCCCGTAACCCCTCCACCAACACATATCCCACCCTATCCCCGTAACCCCATTACTACCATTATTAAAACACTTTCGTGTGTGCAGGCATTTCCTGCACAACTTATGGTTTTAATGATTTCGGGGCATCCTCTTAGTGCATACGAAAATAAGAAATAGGAGCAGGATTAGGCCATTTGGCCCCTCAAGCCTGCTCTGCAATTCATTGCGGTCATGGCTGATCTGGTCTTGGCCTCAGCTCTACTTTCCTGCCCGCTCCCCGTAACCCTCGGCTCCCCTATGGTTCAAAATACAGTCTATCTCCAGCTTAAATATATTCAAAGACCCAGCCACCACAGCTCTCTGGGGTAGAGAATTCGAAAGATTCACGACCGTCTGAGAGAAGAAATTCCTCCTCATCTCTGCTTAGAATGGGCGACATCTTATTCTGAATCTATGCCCCCTAGTTCTAGATTCCCCCACGATGGAAAACATCCTCTCTGCATCGACCCTGTCAAGCCCCCTCAGAACCTTATACATTTCAATAAGATCAGCTCTCATTCTTCTAAACTCCAATGATTATAGGCCCAACCTGCTCAACCTCTCTTCAAAAGAAAACCCCTTCATCTCAGGAATCAAACTAGTGAAACTTCTCTGAACTGCCTCTAGTGCAATTATATCACTCATTAAATAAGGAGACCAAAATTGTACGCAGTACTCCAGATGGTGTCTCACCAACGCCCTGTACAGTTGTCGCAAGACTCCCCTACTTTGAGACTCCATCCCACTTGCAATAAAGGCCAACATTCAATTAGCTTTTCTAATTACTTGCTGTTCGCGCATCCCTCTGTACCACAGCATTTTGTAGACTCTATCCATTTGAATAATAATTTGTTTTTTAAATTTTCCTACCAAAGTGGATAACTTCACATTTTCCCACATTATATTCCACATGCCAAATTTTTGCACACTGACTTAACCTACCTATATCCCGTTGAGTAATATTTGTGACCTCTTCACAAAGTGCTTTCCCAACTATCACTGGATTATCGGCAAATTTGGTTACATTACACTCGGTCCCTTCTTCCAAGTCATTAATATATGTTGTAAACAGCTGAGGCCCCAGCACTGATCCCTGTGGGACACCACCTGTAACAGTTTGCCAACCTGATAATGACCCATTTATCCCGACTTTGTTTCCTATTAGTTAGCCAATCCTCTATCCATGCTAATATTTTACCCCAACCCCTTGTGCATTAACCTTTTGTGTGGCACCTTATCGAATGCCTTCTGGAAATCTAAATACAGTACATCTATTGGTTCCGCTTTATCCACCTGCTCGTTTCATCCTCAAGGAACTGTAGCAAATTTTCAAACATGATTTCCCTTGCATAAAACCATGCTGACGCTGCTTAACTGTATTATGATTTTCCAAATGTCCTGCTACTACTTCCTTAATAATTGACTTCACCATTTTCCCAATGGCAGATGCTACGCTAACTGTTATGTAGTTTCCTGCTTTCTGTCTCCCTCCTTTCTTGAATAGTGGTGTTATATTTGCAGTTTTCCAATCCACTGGGATTTCTCCAGAATCCAGGGAATTTCGTTATTTTACAACCAATGCATCCACTATCTCTGCAAACACTTCTTTTAAGACCCTAGGATTAAGGCCATCACATCCAGGGGACCTATCCACCTTTAGTCCCATAAGTTTGCCTGGTACCTTTTCTATAGCGATAGTAATTGTTTTATAGTCGCACCTCCCCATATCCCCTTGATTTTCTATTATTATTTGGATGCGTTTAGTGTCTTCTACCTTGAAGACCGATACAAAATATTTGTTCAACATTTCTGCAAATTCCCTGTTTCCTAATATTAATTCCCCAGAGTCATCCTCTAAGGGACCAACGTTTACTTTAGTTACTCTCTGCCTTTTTATATACATGTAGAAGCTCTTATTTTCTGTTTTAATATATATTGCTAGTTTACTCTCATAATCTATCTTCTCTCTCTTTATTATTTTTAGTCGACATTTGCTGGTTTCTAAAAATGTCCCAATTCTCTGGCCTATCACTAATCTTCGCATCATTGTAAGCCTTTCTTTTCAATTTGACACCATTTTAACTTCCATAGTTAGCCAAGGATGACTCATTCTTCTCTTCGAGTCTTTCATTCTCACTGGAATATACCTTTGCTGAGAATTATGAAACATCTCCATAAATGTCTGCCACTGCTTATCTACCGTCTTACCCTTTAATCTATTTCAACAGTCCACTTTAGCCACACTTCTGGCTGCATTTAAAGCAGAAACTGACTCTGAATGCAGTTACTTGTAATCATGCAATAGCGGAATCCGGCCCTTCGGTGGCGCTGTGGAGTCAAATTTCTCTTCCAACCATTTCTCAAACTTAATAGCAAAATACTGCGGATGCTGGAAATCTGAAATTCATCACCTGACCTTGGAACAATTCACAGGCAATTACCTAGCTTATGTCTATAGAATGTTAAATTACTTGTTTCGGCATTTATTTATCTGACACTCTCAGATACACTGTCTTCTCCTAGGCACCACTACACGAGTGAGCTACTAATTGATTGGATCTTAATGGATGAACTCCATTGATATAATTTAATTTTAAATTTTGTCAAATCTCTGTATTGGGAGAAAGGGATGATGGTCACCATATCAATCAATTTGTCTGCATTGAGTCTGTTTGCGCAGCGAAGCCATTATTACCTTTTAAACTGTGCATTTTGAATAACTGGTACTCCAGATTTTTAAGAGGGTCGAAGTGAGTTTAGCATAATTTTGCAAATAGATGTAAAAGGAAGCATAGAATATTCTGATTGTTGTAAATGGTGCTGAAGTGTAAACTCTCAGAATTCTGTCGCAACTGGCTATTAAAACTGGTAAATATCAATAAACTGAAGGATATTTTGATTCATATATAACCGGTGTAGACAATTTAAAGGAAAATGCAAATGACCAATCTGCATGCATGTAATTCGCTCGCTATTTACAACTCCGCCACTTTTTGTTAGTTTACCACCAACAGTCTCCTCTTTGTTGTCTTTATTGCCGCTTCTCTTGCATTGTCAAAGTGTTAGTAAATAAACTGCACATTTTTTGTCGAAGAGGAACATTATAAGGCCCTTGATTTTCAGCATCTGAACAAAATGTTGCCATAGTGTCGACATTTAAGAATGCAAAAATTAATACTTAATGACAGCACGGTGTGAAAATTAAAATCTCTTCCTTTCTGACTTTATTCCGGAATGAAATATCGCGGGGAATCAGCAATTTATTGCACGTACCGTCTCGATGTTTATTTGACTTTATCGGTTGGCACACTATTCCCAAGATAATCAGAGTCCCAAACAGGATAAATGTGGCGAGACACAAACGAATTGGGATTGAATACGATGTTAAGTAAGATCCTAGAAGATTATAGAAAGAGACAATGGTAACGGGAAATTCTCCCGTTTCCACTGCAAGCACAAGTACAGGGTTACTCTGTAATCATATCTAACCATTGCCTGGCAAGTACGGAACCATCATGATATTCTCATTCAACATTAATTATCAGGGACAGACTCACTCTGGGATGAATGCAATCGCCCTACATTTGTCTGTGTTATTCACCCTACATTAGCTTACATAGATACATAGAAGATAGGAGCAGGAGTAGGC
The DNA here is from genome assembly GCF_052327205.1 of Somniosus microcephalus. NCBI lineage: Eukaryota > Metazoa > Chordata > Chondrichthyes > Squaliformes > Somniosidae > Somniosus > Somniosus microcephalus. The sequence continues at coordinate 52,495,927 of NW_028225183.1, forward strand.
CATTCGGCCCTTCGTGCCTGCTCCGCCATTTAATGAGATCATGGCTGATCCTTTAATTCAGTATCCCGTCCCCGCCTTCTCTCCGTAACCCTTAACCCCTTTTGCCCGTAGAAATATATCTAATTCCCTCTTAAATATATTTAATGAGCTGGCGTACACTGCCCTCTGTGGCAATGAGTTCCACAGGTTCACCACTCTCTGAGTGAAGAAATTCCCCCTCATCTCTGTCCTAAATGGTTTAGCCCTTATCCTTAAATTATGTCCTCTAGTTCTGTTCTCACCCGCCAAGGGAAACATTCCTTCTGCATCCAGTCTGTCTAGACCTGTCAGAATTTTATACACTTCTATGAGGTCCCCTCTCAATCTTCTAAACTCCAGTGTGTACATCCCTAAACTACATAGTCTCTCCTCATAGGTCATTCCCGCCATTCCTGGTATCAGCCTGGTGAATCGCCGCTGCACCCCCTCCATGGCAAGAACATCCTTCCTCAGATGAGGCGACCAAAACTGTACACAGTACTCGAGGTGTGGTCTCACCAGTGCCCTGTACAGCTGCAGCAAGGTATCCCTGTTCCTGTATTCTAACCCTTTTGCTATGAAGGCCAGCATACCGTTTGCCTTCTTGACCGCCTGTTGCACCTGCATGCTCGCCTTCAGTGACTGGTGTACAAGAACACCCAGGTCTCTCTGTACTTCCCCCTCTCCCAATCTATTGCCATTTAAATAATAATTTGCCCTCCCGTTCCTGCACCCAAGGTGGATAACTTCGCACTTGTCCACATTATAGTGCATCTGCCATTTATCCGCCCAATCGCCCAGTCTGTCCAAATCGCTCTGGAGCTTCCTGGTCTCTTCCTCTGAGCCCACCCCACCTCCTAGTTTAGTGTCGTCTGCAAATTTGGAAATGCTGCATCCGACTCCCTGATCCAGGTCATTAATGTAAATTGTGAACAGCTGGGGGCCCAGGACAGATCCCTGTGGTACCCCACTTGTTACTGCCTGCCATTCAGAAAATGAGCCGTTTATTCCAACTCTCTGTTTTCTATCTGACAGCCAGTTCCCTATCCACGCCAAAACTTTCCCCTTTATCCCATGAGCCTCAATTTTCCATGCTAATCTTTTATGTGGGACCTTATCGAAGGCCTTTTGGAAGTCCAGGTACACCACATCTACTGGCTCTCCCCCATCTATTCTACCAGTTACTCCCTCAAAAAATTCCAATAGATTAGTCAAGCACGATTTACCCTTTGTAAATCCATGTTGACTCTGTCCTATCCTGTCCCCATTTGCTAAGTGCTCCGCTATTTCATCCTTAATGATGGACTCCAGCATTTTGCCCACAACTGATGTAAGGCTTACAGGTCTGTAATTACCTGCTTTTTCCCTACCCCCCTTTTTGAATAGTGGGGTAACGTTAGCTACCCTCCAATCCATCGGCACTGTTCCCGAGTCTAATGAATTCTGAAAAATCATCCTTAGTGCATCCGCTATCTCTAGGGCCACCTCCTTCAGTACCCTAGGATGCATGTTATCAGGCCCTGGGGATTTGTCCACCTTCAATCCCTTTAGCTTCCTTAACACCATATCCTTAGAGATATTGATTTGCGTCAGTTCCTCCTTTGCCAATGTCCCTATTTTTCCCGATATCCCAGGGAGGTTTTTTGTGTCTTCCTTCGTAAAGACTGACCCAAAGTATGCATTTAGTTGATCTGCCATTTCCTTATTTCCCATTATATATTCCCCCGTATCTGACTGCAATGGACCAACTTTGGTTTTCACCAGTCTTTTCCTTTTGATATATTTATAAAAGCTTTTGGAGTTAGTTTTTATATTTTCCGCCAGCTTGTTTTCGTAAGCTATTTTGCCCCTCTTGATCATGCCCTTTGCCCTCCTTTGCTCTATCTTAAACTGTTCCCAATCTTCCGCTCTGGCGCTTTTTTTGGCTATTTTATACGCCCTATCTTTGGATTTTATGCTGTCTCTAATTTCCCCTGTTATCCACGGTTGAGTCACCTTTTTAGATTTCCTTTTATGCCAGATTGGTATAAACAATTTTTGCAATTTTGTCATTCTATCTTTAAATGTTTGCCATTGTTTATCTACCTCCAGTCCTCTCAGGAACGTTGTCCAATCAGACCTACTCAGTTCCCGTCTCATGGCATCATAATTCCCCTTGTTTAAATTCAGGACCTTAGTCTCTGAGTCGATTTCTTCGCTCTCCATTTCGAGTGAGAAATCGATCATGTTATGATCGCTCTGACCCAAGGGTCCCCGTACAACAAGATTACTGATTAGTCCCTTCTCATTGCACAGTACCCAGTCCAATATAGCCTGTTCCCGAGTTGGTTCCTCGACATATTGATCCAGATAACCATCCCTTAAACACTCAAGGAATTCCTCCTCCTCATTATTTTTACTGATTAGGCTAGTCCAATCTATATGTAAGTTAAAGTCACCTATGATGACAGCTGTGCTCTTATTGCACGCTTCTCTAATTTCCCTCGTGATGCCCTCCCTAACCTCTATTTTACTATTTGGAGGCCTATATACCACTCCTATTAATGTTTTTCGCCCCTCGCTATTTCTTAGCTCCACCCATATAGATTCTGTATTAACTGAGTTAATATCCTTCCTTTCAATTGCATTTATCCCCTCTTTTACTAGCAATGCTACCCCTCCTCCCTTTCTTTTTTGTCGATCCTTCCTAAATACTGAATACCCCTGTATGTTAAGCTCCCAGCCCTGCTCACCCTGCAACCATGTTTCCGTAATCCCAATTAGATCATAATTATTAACCTCTATTTCCACAGCTAATTCATCTACCTTGTTCCTGATGCTTCTCGCATTAAGGTATAAAACCCTCAGGCTTTTTTTATGCTCACATTTTTTATGAATTAGTTTGAGCTCATCCAAAACTCTGCAACCCGTATCCTAACTCAGACCATGGTCCATTCAGTCCTGTTCTCGCTGATTCCAATTGGCTCCCGTTTCGACAACGCCACGATTTTAAAACGCTCAATCTTGATTTCAAATCACTCCATGGCCATTTCCCCCGCCCTATCTGTGTAACCTCCACCAGCCCTACAATTCCCAGCCTCCTGTTCAAATCACTCCATAGCCCTTTTCCTTCCCTATCTCTGTAACCTGCTCCAGCCTCTACAATTCTCATCCTCCTGTTTAAATCCCTCTAAGCCCCTCGCCCCTCGCCCCTCCCTATCTCTGTAACCTCTTCCAACACTGCAATTCTCATCCTCCTGTTTAAACCCCTCTAAGCCCCTCGCCCCCTCCCTATCTCTGAAAACTCCTCCAGCCTCTACAATTCTCATCCTCCTGTTTAAATCCACCTAAGCCCCTCGCCCCCTCCCTATCTCTGTAACCTCCTCCAGCTCAGCAGTTCTCATTATCGTTTTCAAATCCCTCCATGGACTTCGCCCCACCTTATATCTGTAAGCTTCTCCTTCTTCCCTGCAGCCATCCGATATCTGTGCCCAGCTCCAATTTGGAACTCTTTCGCATCCTCGACTTTATTCGCTGCACCATTGGGGGCTGTGCCTTTAGCGGCCTATGCCCTGAGTTTTGGAATTCCCTCCCTAAACCTCTCTGACTCTCTACCTGTGTTTCCTCATTTAAGATGTTGGTTAAAACCTATGTCTTTGACCAGGCTTTTGCTCATCTGCCCGAAGTACTTCTTACGTGGTTCGGTGTCATTTTTTGGATAATTGCTCCTATGAAGCGCCTTGGTAGGTTTTACTAGTTAAAAGCGCTATATCAATACAAGTTGTTGTTGTTGTTGTCCCTGTGGTTTTCTGAATTATCGGAAACTTTGGATTTGTACCGGCAACCACCGCTGCCATTTAAAATTGATTGATTCATTACTTGATTGATTTAATGAATTGTTAAAATCAAGTGCATGACTAAGTACAGAGTGAAAGACTTTCGAGACAGTTTGTCGCATATTTCCAGCAGAACAACATCATTGGCAGGCATTAGGTTCAAGAGTAATCAGGGGATGAGGAAAATTGTATTCACAAAAAGGCTGGTTTATTTCACTTGATTTCTACATCTGATGAACAGGAATCTCAGCTGGAATACAGTATCGAAGGAGTGGAATGTTGTGTGAGTTTATGTGTCAGTGGCTATGTTTGTGTGTGTGTGAGAGTTTGTGTCTCTGTCTGTGTGTGTGCATGTGTATGTGAGTGGATACCAGTGTTTGAGTGTGTGTGTGTCTTTGTGTGAGTGTGTGTTTCTGAGTGAGTTTGTGATTGTATGTGAGTGTGTATGTGTGTGTTTGTATGTGAGTGTGTGTGATTGTGTGTGTGTGCGTGTGTGCGTGTTTATAAATATGTGTGTGTGAGAGTGCTTTTGTGTGGGTCGGAGTATGTGAGTGAGAGTGTCTATGACTGTGTATGTGGCTGAGTGAGTGTGTATCTGAGTGTGTGTGAGTGTGTGTATATGTGTCTGCATGAGTATGTGTGTATCATCGTTTTTTGAGTGTGTGTTTCAGACTTTTTTGAATATGTGTGTTTGTATGGTGTGTATGTGTGTTTACCTGTATGTGTGTGAGTGTGTGTGTGAGTGTGTTTGTGTATGAGTATATGAGTGTGTTTGTGTTTGAGTGTGTGTATGTGAGTGAATGTGTCTGAGTGTCTGTGTCTGAGTGTCTATGAGTGTGTGCGGGTGTGTGTGAGTGAAAATGTGTTTGTGTGATTGTATTTTGTGTGATTTTGTCCGACAACCTGTCTGCAATACGAGTATACTGATCGTTACAAGGCAAGACAGGGACGTGCTTTAATTTACGGTTACATTGGGGTAGGTTGTGAATATTATTGAAACACGGATAGGAGGAATCCAGCTGTTACTGTAGAAATAATTGCATTTTCACTAGATGTACCTGAGATTGGAATCATTTAGTGTAAATAGCGAGCGCGAGGAATATCTCAAAGTAAGCGTTTAACTGGAGGTAATATTAAACATGTGTAATAGCTGTACCATCTCCAACAATGTTTTCTATGTTAACTAGATAACTGATATCCTGTTTTACGGCGAAATATTTCAAGATAAATTGCAACAACAACTAACACATTAAATGCAGAAACAATTTCCCAAAAGTCTAGCTTGCCTGATTTTTGCGCAGTCGTTCTGGGAGAGGGCAGTTCGCTGACAGATACATTTAACAGCAATTTAATACGTGCCCCTCTCAAGCAAGTTAGGAAGAAGCGTCGAATCTACAGGGCAGACATCAGCCCAGTGTGTTACTGGGAAAAACGCAACGGCAGGATGAGAAACATTCTTTCATTCCTGTAACACACTATGCATGGTGGCATAGTGGTTAGCACTGTTGCCTCACAGCGCCAGAGACCCGGGTTGAAATCCGGCCTCGGGCGACTGTCTGTGTGGAGTTTGCACATTCTCCCCGTGTTTGCGTGGGTTTTCTCCGGGTGCTCCGGTTTCCTCCCACAGTCCAAAGATGTGCGGGTTAGGTTGATTGGCTATGATAAATTGACCCTTAGTGTTAGGGGGATTAAATACGTGGGGTTACAGGGATAGGGTGGGATATGTGTTGGTGTAGGGGTTACGGGGATCGGGTGGGATATGTGTCGGTGCAGGCTCGATGGGCCGAAATGGCCTCTATCTGCACTGTGGGGTTTCTGTGATTCTGTGATTCTGTGATCATTAGATAATTCTAAAGGTAGTGGCAACATAATCATGCAGATGACGAGGAGACAGGCTACAGGGAGCAGGTAAGAGCCCTATCAGAATGGTGCAAGTACAACAACCTCTCCCTCAACATCAGCAAAACAAAGGAGATGATCATGGACGACAGGAAGCGGCAGGGGGAGGGACATACCCCAATCTACATCGAAGGGGCTGAGGTGGAGAGGGTCAGCAGCTTCAAATTCCTGGGTGTACTCATTACGGAGGGCTTAACGTGGTCCCATCACATCGACGTCGTAACCAAGAAGGCATGCCAACGCCTGTTCTTCCTCAGGAGATTGAAGAAATTTGGAATGGCCCCCAGATTCTCAGCAAGTTCTACCACTGCACCATCGAGAGTATCCTGTCTGGCTGCATCACTACCTGGTATGGCAACTGCACCGCCACAGACTGCAAGGCTCTACAGATGGTGGTGAAAGCTGTACAACACACTTTAGGAAATAAACTACCTGCTGTGCAGGATATCTACCCCGAGAGGTGCCAGGTGAAGGCCCTGAGAATGATCAAAGACGCGAGCCACCCTAGCTACATCCTCTTTGCCCTGCTCCCGTCCGGTAAGAGATACTGAAGCATATGGTCTCGTACCAGCAGGTTTCGAAACAGCTGTAATCCTCAGGCCATAAGACTCATGAACGAATAATTTATTATTATTTGTTACTGTTGTTTTATTCATTTTTACTGTATTTCTATTAGTATTTTATCATTGCTATGCCATATTTATTCCAATGTTGGGAACACTTGTAAAAATCGACATCGAATTGAATTCAATTGAATTGACTGATTGATTCATGAATTGCTTCATTGATCCATTGCATTTTTAACTATTTCACTTATACATTAATTGATTCAGTGATTGATTCATTTATTCAATCATTCATATATTCATTCATTTATTCTGTATTCGATAAATAAAACAATTGATTCAGCCTAAATCGCAAATAAATAAACACAGTGAATGTGTGAACCTCACTCACCTCTTACAGTAATATATACCGGGTCAATCATAGCCGATGTTAACTGTTTTCCCTCCACATTCCCCTTATACAGACAGCTGTAATTTCCTTCTTCCGTGTGCTCTATATTATTGATAGTGAAGGTGATAGAATTGCTCCCTATAGCCGCAGCCTGGACATCTGAGTAATGCTTTTTTCCATGGCTGTATAAGTGAAATGTGAAGCCAGGAAGGTCCCGGGAGATTGTACAGAGAAAGATAATACTTCCACCATTCACAGCAGCACTGGAATCCACTGATATGTTTGGTTTGCATAGACCTGTAGTTCGAAAGGATCAAGTGTTGACAATTGATTCGCAATGCAATACTTAGTTAATTTCTGGAACCAAAATAATAATGGTCTGGACTTGGTATACAGAGCATAATTTCGACGTTTGCAGATCACAAAGAACTCTTAAATATATTGAGCTGTGAAGATGACAGTAAAACACATGAGCTGGGCATAGTCAGGCTGTTGAAATGGGGAGAATCATTGAAGATTGATTTTAACAGCGAGGAGTGTGAAGTGAAGAACATTGGTAGGAAGAATGAGGAGAGACAATATAAAAACAAGATGAAATTTTAAACGGGGTGGAGGAAGCAAGAAGGTGGCGGGAATGATTGAGAAGGCTGTTAAAAAGCTCTATCTATAGTGCACAGAGTAGAAAAGTTAGTCAGTTATGATGAATCTTTAAACCTCACTAGTTATGTGCCAGCTTGAGTATTGTGTCTAATTCGGGGTATCAAACATTTGGAAGGGTTTCAAAGCTAAGTCAATGAGTCTAATTGGACAGCTCTTTCACAGCTGGCAGAGGCAGGATGGACCGAATGGCCTCCTTCTCTGCTGTACTGTTCTATGATTCTCTGATTAATGGTGTCGCTGACAGTAAATTGTCAGGCTATGTGACAATGATTAATGTTTAATGACAAGGGCTGAGTGCAGAGGCCCTCTCTGTGAATATTAAACAACGTTATGTTGAATGACGGATGGTTTTCTGTATATACCAAGAGCGTTGAATATACATATTAAAATACCTGCTCCTTTTCACTGATTTGCTCTAATGACCGTCAATTCTAACCACCTGCTATTGAAGGATGCTCTATATTGGCATTGGTAACGCTCTCCTTGGTTTGTGGTTTTAACCGATTCACTCAGATAGGACAGACAGGTGGTGTAAAATTGGAAATATTGTACATAGATAGTGCAGTAATACCCCAATGCCTGCAGAAAATTGGATTATTGTGCAGAGTTCTGGTCTCCATATTATAAAAAATGAGATAGAGGCAGAGGTGATTGTGCAAAAAATGATTTTCACGGATGACCCAGAATCAGAGGTTAAAACTACCAGGAAATGTTGAACAGGCTGGGGATCAGAAGGCTGAGAGGTGACCTGATAGAGATCGTTAAGGGTATGAAAGGATTTTATAGATTAGACTGACAGAATATGTTTCCACTTGTGTGGGATTCCAAATCTAGGGGCCATGAATATCAGGTAATCCCTGTTAATCTCAGATTGTGGAGAGAATGTGGATATCGCTTCCACTTGGAGTTTTTGAGGCGAATAATGAGCACACATTTATGGGTCTCTCGATACACACATGAGGGAGAAGGGAATGGAAGAATATGCAGATAGGATGAGATGAAGTAGTGAGGTAGCAGGCTCGTGTGGAGCTGCAATTCTGGCTTACAACAGTTCTTACAATGGTCTGTTTGGGGTAAATTCTATGTCATAATATGTAATGCAGCAATGCACCCTTTCCACAGCAGTAAATGCCGAATGTTTACCCTAATCTTCAAATACACTCTCAATAGCAGAGCGCAGGGAGCCTCTCTGTGAAATATATAAAAAATGATCATTTACTCGACTTAGAATTTTTGGTAAAATACCAAATTCGTTGAATAGAAATATTAACAATCTGTATTCCTCTTCACTGACCTGCTATAGTGACTGTCACTGCCTCTCTGATCTGGGACCATAAACACCTGCTTTTGACGGAGGTTCCATTTAGGCATCAGGACCGCCCTCCTTGTTTTGTCCCGTTAATCAGGAATGTTTCAATGTTGTCCTTTGTGAAGATTTGCGGAGTTTTATGCTGCTGAAGTTAGATTAGATTTGACTCCGATCCTCTCTGTTCACTGTGCAGGTAATGGTGACCGTTTCTCCCTCTGAGTATTCCCCAGTCGGTTGATCAATTGAGATCAATGGCGATGTGAGCAGATCTGTGGTAAAATAAATGGAAAGAACAACAGAAATGGACTTCTGCATTTTCTTGTGCTGTGAAGAGTCGTTAAATTAATAACGATTGTAACGTGTTAAATTGAAATTATTACATCGGCGATTGAGAATCTGCAAAAGTGGAATTGAATGTTTTAAACAGACGTGGGACAGAAAATAAACCATTTGGGGATCTAGTTCCAAAACATGGGCTTATCACTGAAATTTCCATCCGTGACATCTGGAGATGGGGATGCCATTTGATTGAAATTCACATTTCTGCCAATTTAGGCCAGACATAACTTGGGCTCTAGGATGTGGGCGTCGCTGGCAAGGCCGGAATTTAGTGCCCAACCCCAGTTGCCATTGAGAAGATGGTGGTCGGTCGTCTTCTTGAAGCCACTTGTGCTCCCACAATGCTGTGCACTACCGACTTCAAGGATTTTAAGTGAGCGACGATGAAGGAACGACAAATATATTTGCAAGTCAGGATTGTGTGTGACTTGGAGATGGAACTAGGAGATGATGTGGGTCCCATGCAACTACTGCCATCATCCTTTATGATGGTGGAGGTCGCAGGATAGTGAGGTGTATTCGAAATGCAGTCCATTGACAGATATTCAAAACTAAAATGTAATTATGTTAAAATATTTCAAATATCAGGATGATTTTGAAACCCTCGTTCTGCAGTTTTTGTTATCTGACTGAGAATCTTTAATCTGTCAAGGCCAGCCAATCTGGCGGTGCCTATAGAGGTGCACATACACACAGTGGAGTTATGTTCAGGCAAAATGCTGCCATTCGACATTAAATATTTTGCTCTGGTAGATGCAGAGATTTAGGGAGTAAAGCTAGAAATCAGGCACATAGATTATGTGATGAAAGCAGACTGCCTGCAGCACCCCTGTCAGAAGATCTGGTCTTCAAATTACAAAGTATCGGGTCTCTCAGCCCCATAATACAGCATTCCCTCAGTACTGAGTTACAGGTGCAATTGTAATCTGGCCCCACATTACACTCCATTCAAGACAATGGAGGGTATCATTTGCGGAGAGTACAACGGGAGGCAGCTCCCTATCTGCCTCTTTCCCACCTGGAGAATGTGGTTAAAATTACCCTCCAAGTGTCACCACGGGCTGCGAGCTTATGTTTTTCATCAGTGTTGAATTCACAAAATTCAATCGCAGCAGAGTATAAATTATTTTTGCGATACCGCCCATGACGATTTTCACCCCTTATCTCCAGTAACGCCCTTTGCCATTAAAAGATTCACAGCGGGTGAATAGTGGGTCCAATATTACATGAATCCTGTCTGGAGTTAAGCAAAAAGATATAAACCCAATGGCTATCTCTCTCCTAACATTAAACCACTCATTTTATTACAGTGATTAAAGCATGATTTTATAAAAAATACGGAGAGCAGTGCAAAAACCATCTGAAAAAACTTCTGCTCCCTCTCACTCACCTGCTACAGTGACCATCACAGACTCGCTGTGATGAGATTCTAACTGCCTTCCATTGATGGAAGTTCTATGTCTGCACTGGTACCGCCCTCATTGGTCTGCACTGGTAACTGGGAATGTTCCAATGTTGTCCTTCGTGAGAATTTCATCGGAGTGCAGCCTTTGATTATTTTTTTTAAGTAGATAGTTGTGTCGCCATAATCTATGGTCACGGTGCAGGTAATGGTGACTGTCTCTCCTACAACATTCACCCCAGTCGGTTGATCAAGAGATATGTCTGGTGTTGTTAGCAGATCTGAGGTAAAATAAATGGAAAGTACAATGAGAAATGGTTCTGTGGATTTTCATGTACAGTGCTAGGTTGGAAACCCAGTGATGATTGTGCGGTGTTGAAGTGCAGTTTTACTTCGGATACAAAAGAGGAGTGCGGAATTTAATATAATATAGTAATATAGAGATAGGAACAGGATTAGGCCATTCGGCCCTTCGAGCCTGCTCCGCCATTCAATGAGATCATGGCTGATCTTCCTCTGAGATCTTAACTGATCTTACCAGTTCAGTACCCCGTCCCCGCCTTTTCTCCGTAACCCTTAATCACCTTAGCCTTCAGAAATATATCCAATTCTCTCTTGAAAATATTTATTGAATTAGCCTTCACAGCCCTCTGTGGCAGGGAATTCCACAGGCTCACCACTCTTTGAGTGAAGAAATTCTTCCTCATCTCTGTTTTAAATGATTTGCCCGCTATTTTTAGACTGTGGCCCCTGGTTCTGTGCTCCCCTGCCATTGGAAACATTCTCTCTGAATTCAGCCTGTCCAGGCCTGCCATAATTTTATATGTTTCGATGAGATCCCCTCTCAATCTTCTAAACTCCAGTGAGTACAAGCCCAAACTATTCAATCTCTCCTCGTAGGTCATTCCCGCCATTCCAGGTATCAGCCTGGTGAATCGCCGCTGCACTCTTTCCATGGCAAGAACATCCTTCCGCAGATGGGGCGACCAAAACTGTACACAATACTCCAGATGCGGTCTCACCAGCACCTTGTACAGCTGTAGTAAGGTATCCCTATTCCTATACTCGAACCCCCTTGATATGAAGGCCAACATACCATTTGCCTTCTTAATCGCCTGTTGCACCTGCATGCTCTCCTTCAGTGACTTGATTACAAAGAAAGAAAGACTCACATTTCTATAGCGCCTTTCATGACGTCAGGACGTCCCAAAACGCTTTACCGCTTATATTTCACTTTTGAAGTGTAGACACTGTTGTAATGTAGAAAATCACATGGCGGAGCCAAGGATCCTAAATCAGCTCGAGTTCTCTCTCCAAATCCGCTTTTAGGCCGGAGATTTTACTCTGGGTTACGAGCGGAACAAGGAAATGGTTGCTTTCAAATGCCCAGCACTGCTAATTGTCCCAAGAGAAGATTCGATCAGAAAGAGTGAAAGTCTCCATTATACCCGCACCGCAACGGGTACCAGTGCAAGTAGGAAACCTTCGCCAAGGGAAGGCAGTTAGAAACCAACCTCAGCGAGTCTGTGAAGGTCACACATTTCACATAATCGAGCTGCTTTGGTAGGACCGCAATTAATGTTATCATTACCGTTGTGGTAGTCACTGGCATGGCCGGCAACTACTGTCCCTCCCTAGTTCCACCTCAGAAGGTGGTAGGTGGCCTTTCAATTGAACCGCTGCGAGTCTGGTGCGATAATTGTGACCGAAAATGTAGTGAGTTCTAAGATTTTTCCGAAACGACAATGAAGGAACAGCGATATACGTCCAAGTCAGAATGATGTGTAACTTGGAGGGCAACTTGGAGGTGATAGTGTTCCCAAGTGCCTCCCTTTTCTTCTCGGTGGGCGAGCTCACGGGTGTGAGAGGTGCTGCCAAACAAGCCTTGGTGAGTTGCTGCAGTGCCTCTTGTAAGTGCTACACACTGCAGCCACTGTGCTCCAGTGCTGGAGGGAATTCATTTTTGTGCCAATGAATCGGGCTGCTTTGTCCAGGTTGGTCTCAAACTTCCTGAGTTGAAGCTGGGCTCTTCCAGATATGTGGAGCGTATTCCATCAACTTCCTGACTATATAGATGGTGGGAAGGCTTTGCGGAGTCAGGCGCTGATTCATTTGCTGCAGAATTCCTCGCCTCTGACCTGCTCTAGTCCCGAGTTTACTAAGTGCTGCCGAAATGTAATGGTAATAGAAATGTGGACCCCCACAATGAAATTAGATTAAAATATTGCGCATAACAGGATCAATTTAAAATCTGGGCATGCAGATTCTGTTCTCTGGCAGAGAAACTTGTAATGAGTGAAGGCTAGTCAGTCTGGAGAGCTTCTTGAGCGGAGTGGTGTTAAATCCCTGCGCTGTGCTGTCATTGTGGCACTAAACTTTGATAGTTCTAACATATAGGTCAGTGTTTCCCAACCTGTTGTCCTCGAGGGTACTGCAGGTGGTCCATTAAAAAATGGTCCAAACCCCTAAAATAAATGAGTCTGTTGTCTCCAGAGTTGTTCAATGAACAGCTGTGTGGTTCCAGTGTTATTATTCATGTTTAAAGCTGGGTTTTGGAGAGGAGCTGATGGAACTGAAAACCTGCCGTGGATGGAGGGTGGGTTGGTTTTCTGGAAGGAGCAAATGAACAGGGCCGAAAAATCATTTCCAGAAAAATTCACCAAAATATTTCCCACCTCACTACCGCACAACGGCAAGTATTGCTCCACTCTTTCATATAAACCCAACTAGTGCCCCCTCAATTCAACAATACTCACCAGTGTCCCCCCTGTTATACAACCTCAGGTGTGCATATACGGAGTGTGAGCCTTTGGCATTGGGTTTTATAAAACAGCAGCCACCAGTCTTCTTCTGTCACATTAAGTAAATTAGATGTCATAAATATAAGATCCTCAATAATAATTCCAGTAGGGAAATCAGGAAAAAACTTAATTATGCAAAGAGTGGTTGGAATGTGGAGTGCGATACCACAGGTACCAGATATCAGAGAGGGGAGAAGAGAAAGTTTAGCCGTGAACATTCTCACATTGAACAACTTCTCCTTTGACTCCACTCACTTCCTCCAAATTAAAGGTGTTGCTATGGGAACCCGCCTGGGCCCTAGCTATGCCTGCCTGTTCATGGGACATGTGGAACATTCTTTGTTCCAGTCCTACTCAGGTCCCCTCCCTCACCTCTTTTTACGATACATCGATGACTGCTCTCGCCCTGAACTGGATAAGCTCATTCGCTTCACTTCCAATTTCTCCCTGCCCTCACCTTCACATGGTCCATCTCCGAGACTTCCCTTCCCTTCCTTGAAATCTTCACCTCCACTTCTGGCGATTGGCTTTCAGCAAACATCCACTACAAGCCCACCGACTCCCACAGCTACCTAGACTACAGTTCCTCCCACCCCGCTTCCCGTAAGGACTCTATTCCATTCTCCCAGTTTCACCGTCTCTGCCGCATCTGTTCTGACGATGCCACCTTCCACGCAAGTGCTTCTGACATGTCTTCCTTTTTCCTCACCTGGGGATTCCCCTCTACCGTGTTTGACATGGCCCTTGACCGTGTCCGTTCTATTTCCCGCACTTCTGCTCTCACCCCTGCCCCTCCCTCCCAGAACCACCATAGAGTTCCCCTTGTCCTCACCTTTCACCCCACCAGCCTCCACATTCAACGAATCATCCTCTGCCATTTCCACCGGCTCCAGCGTGATCCCACCACCAAACACATCGTCCCCTCACCTCCCCTTTCAGCATTTTGAAGGGACCGCTCCCTCCGCGACACCCTGGTCCACTCCTCAATCACCCCCAACAGCCCTGCTCCTTCACCTGGCACCTTCCCGTGCAAGCATAACACATGCCCTTATACCTCCTCCCTTCCCACTGTCCAGGGCACCAAACACCCCTTCCAGGTGAAACAGCGATTTACTTGTACTTCTTGCAATTTAATATACTGTATTCACTGCTCACGATGTGGTCTCCTCTACATTGACGAGACCAAACGCAGATTGGGCGACCGCTTTGCGTAATACCTCCGTTCATTCCATAAGGGGGACCCTGAGCTTCTGGTCGATGTTATTGAAAATAATTTTCCCCTGACAGTATGTGTAGATTTTTTGCAAAGCCTGGATTTTCAATGTCAGGAGAATCGAAAAAGTAAGAAATGAACTGCTGGTGACCCGTTCAGGGAAGAAACCGTGCCCTTAGCGATATTAGCATCAGGTTCTAAACAACTCACACAGAATCACACAGAATCCCCACAGTGCAGATAGAGGCCATTTCGGCCCATCGAGCCTGCACCGACACATATCCCACCCTATCCCCGTAACCCCACGTATTTAATCCCCTAACACTAAGGGTCAATTTATCATAGCCAAATCAACCTAACCCGCACATCTTTGGACTGTGGGAGGAAACCGGAGCACCCGGAGGAAACCCACGCAGGCACAGGGAGAATGTGCAAACTCCACAGACAGTCGCCCGAGGCCAGATTTGAACCCGGGGTCCTTGGACACTGTGAGGCAACAGTGCTAACCACTATGCCACCGTGCCCCCAACTGTGATAAAAGCTGGCCGGGTTGTTCGAGCCACACGCTGGGTGGTTTGTGTTTTACTTCTCAATCTGGGTCAAAGAGTTATTGTACAGGCAATGAACACACCACGTCACTTAAACATTATTGCAATATAAATTAATCACTGTTCGATAAAATTCGAGTATATAAATCGAAAGTCATAGAAAAAGAGCACTTAATTGTGAAAATAATAATTGCACCAACACTGAAGGGGAATCTGCCGGCCTCCACCATTCTAATCCTGTGAATATGGGAGTTTGGTTCTGGCAGAGGTTTGACTGTGACGACACGAACCCCCCCCCCCTCCTCCACCTATTCAAGTGAAACCTGAAAAGAGTCTGGCAAAAATTCGGTACAGGCGGGGAGGAAATAATCCTTCGGAGATGTTTGTGTTTCTGAACCTCGAATTCTTCTGGCTCTTTTTACATGTCCCCAGTCAATGTACCAACTCTCTCAGTCTTCCCTTTGAGGCCCGTCACCTCACATTTCTCTCCAGCTAATTTCAAAATATATTTAACACACCCCTCCAGGATTGTCCTGGTGTCCCCAATACTGTGCCAATTGCAGCCCTTTCTGAATTACTACCCTTGTCATGTGTTAGTCAAGAGTGACAGAGGGGATTTAGGCAGACCAAGCGCCGCTGAGCCTTTGCTGTATTGAAACAGGGGTTCGTTTCATGAAATAGTGCTACAGCATTCAGAATAGAGGGAGCTTACAGAGACCTGATGGGTTCCACCGAAACAAAAGGGATAGAGGTGATGGCAGGCAGGACAGACATAATTTGGGGACTACTTAAATTATATGTGGAGGTTGTTGCTGTAGTTGTTGTATGGAGTTCCTTCAAGGAGGTGATTCTGAATGCAATGGATCAGCGGGTACCCATGCAAAACAAAGGTACTGAGCGACATGGCAGTCCAGCCTAGTTCACCGGAACTAACAAAAAATTCACCCAGAAAAGGAAAAGGGATTTAAGGCCATGGCGGTAAATGGCACAGAATTCAGGTGGCTTCAAAACCAAAAAGCAAGACAAGAGTCTAAACACTGCAACAGAATGGCGAAGAACAATTTCACATTGAACATGGCAAGTGAGGAGAAGTGTAATTATTGTGCCAGAGGTAAGTTATGACATTATTCGAACAATGGCCCAGAAATTCGGTTCGGAGGCTTCCCGCAGGTGCAAGCCTCCGACCTGCACTTACCTAGCACACCGGTCGTTGAGCTGTGGGCCCGCATGGGAATCCGATCCTGGGGCTCCTCCAACTGCCGACGCTCAGTGCTTGCATATCCCAGGGGCGCAGTTATTTACATGCATCCTCTGGGATCATGTGGGCCATGGAGAGCCAATGGTAGCAGAGAAAGTTTCATTCATAAGTTTGACAGGATGAGCTGTCAAACCTATAAATAATATGAGGCCCAAAACATCACTAAAACTTCAAATAAATTTTAAATAAATCACAATTTTAAAATAACTACAAATTACATGAAATAACTATTTAAAAACTAATGTAAATTTTTGTAAATGATACTTACTTTTTCTAACGGGGCTTAAAATAAACTTACCTTTCTTTAAAGTATTTCAAAATAATGAACCTGTGGAAAAAATGGTTTAATTTTAGATAATTCTCCACTTTCCTTGTTAAAAGCAGGCCTTGCGCCTGCTTTTTAAATGTGTAACTGCTGGAGACTTACCCTCCCGGAGAACCCTGCAAAAACAAGTAAGTTCAATGCGCATGCGCTGCCTCTGCGGCGCACGTGTTCACCCACTGAATCCCTTCTTTCAGTGGAACGGAAGTGTCGGATTCCCACGCATGCGCTGTTCATGCACAAAACTGGCACTTTCGTTGGGTCCACCTGTGAGTACCTCGTGCGTACTCACCCGTGGAGACCCGAATTTCTAGGCCAATGTTTTAAATGGCTTGCTTAAGTTGTGGCCCTCAAAAGCTTTTCATGACGATGTAGTGGGCCGCATAAAGGCAAAGGTTGGGAACCTAGAGTCTAACGGTCAGAAACATTTTAGCGGCAAATCGAGTCCGCAGAGGACTCCGGAGCAACAGTGTGAATCAGAATGACCGAGAGATGGAGAACTGGAGAGAATCTATGATATTTCTGATCGCTCTATCTGGTAATTTCATACTGTTATGGATTGTTTATTTAATGCAATCACTAAATTGGCCAGTGGTACACTATAATTATACAGTCAAATATCTCAGTACTCCAGTGGACAGGGTTCAGCAGATTGGATTCATGCTGCAGGTTCTTTGTTTTTTGTACAAACACGTGTATCTATGACCTAACCCAGGCTAAATTCAGAGAGGAGCTGAACAGTGGGATGATGTATCTGTTTACACTAAATGGGAAATTATTTAAATACAAATATCTAAGAAATATCTCGAACTTTACAATCAAGTTCACTTTGGTTCCATTTGGAAAGGCTCTGTGGACAGGCAACAGGCCCAGGATGACTGATGGACCTGAGCTTTATAAAATTCTGGTTCAGTGGAGGAATTCTATCGATGGCATCTTCCTCCCAGCAACATTGCTGCTGTCCCAATATGTATTCAGAAACCGGCGAATCTGAAAATTGATTGGTCTAATGAAATATCTGAGCAGGAGCTTTGGGATAACAGAAAGTATTCTGTGAGAATCTGACAAGTCAAAAGAGAGAAAGAATCATAATTCTTCGAATTTCACTGAACGTGAGTTGGAGGAATTGCTGACACAAAGAAAGGTCCTATGAAAGTTTTAGTTTGGAGGACGGGGCATGCGTTAGTGCCTCCTCCTCGACACCATCACTGCACTGCAGTCTCAAGAAACATTTAATGATCTGAGGAGGATTGTCACGGTAGGTCGTGATGTAGCCCTCTGCTAGGAGATCTCTGGGCCGCAGTGTACTCATTGCTGCTGCTCAATTATTACAGAGGACCGGAAGTGTGTAAATGAACATTCCTGGTCCCTCCACTTCTATTGGCGTCTTCAATTCGAACAGGGACCTGCGGAGCATCAGTCTCAGTGAAATATCCACAAGTAGCTGGAGTAGGCTGGAGGCAATGGGTCTCCTCTGATAAAACCCAGCGGATTCTCATCTCCTGAATACCCGCATGCTGATCTCCATCAACACCCACTGCACGAATACTGCAGCATTATTTCCATCAATAAATGCATGAACTTCTTAGGAGCAGAGTGCTAACAATACGAATGCCTAAGCAAGTGGGCGTTCATTATACTCTTCCCCAGCCTATCCCCTAAATAGGAAAACTTTGAAATCCTAGCGACACCTCTCCCAGTGGTCGTTGTTTATGGCAAAGTGGAAGCACCACGAGAGAAGCAGGTTTACTGTCCTAATCTCAATAAATGCATGTTACTTAGAATGATGATATGTGTGTAGATTATGAACATCCCATTCCGTTGGAAAGAAAATTTCTCAAACCATTAAACAAAATTGGACACCGAGCCACTGGAATACCCAACCACCTACAAGGCACAAGTAAAGAATGTGATGGAATATTCTCCAATTGCCTGGATGAGTGCAGCTCCAACAACAATCAAGAAGCTCGACACAATCCAGGTCAAAGCAGCCCGCTTAATTGGCACGCCATCCAGCACCTTAAACATTCACTCCCTCCACCACCGGCGCACCGTGGCTGCAGTGTATACCATCTATAAGATGCACTGCAGGAACTCGCCAAGGCTTCATCGGCAGCACCTCCCAAATGTCCAAACTCTTCCACCTAGAAGGACAAGGGCAGCAGGCACATGGGAACACCGCCAGCTCCAAGATCCCCTCCAAGACACACACCATCCTGACTTAGAAGTATATTGTCGATCCTTCATCATCGGTGGGTCAAAATCTTGGAACTCCCTGCCTAACAGCACGGTGGACGCACCTTCACCAAACAGACTGCAGATGTTCAAGAAGTTACTCACCCCCACATTCTAAAGGGCAATTAGGGATCGGCAGTAAATGTTGGCCTTGCCAGCGATGCCCACATCCCATAAAATAATAAAACAACAATTAAAAAAGGAGAATTTAGGGCAGATGACCAAATGCCTGGTCAAAGAGAGAGGTTTAAAGTATCAGCTTTAAGAACCCCAAAAGCAACATGTATTTATATAGCACCTTTGACGTAATAATACTTCCCAATGCGCTTCACAGGTGTATTAGACAGAAATTTGACACCGAGCCACATGATGAGACATTAGGGCAGATGACGCCTCGGCAGCTGTAGGTTCGGCCCCCAATTGCGGAGCGATTATAATCAGGGATGCTCAGGAGGACAGAATTAGAGGAGCGCAGATATCTCGGGGGGTTTTGTTGCTGCAGGTGATTACAGAGACGGGGGGGGGTGAAGCCATGGAGTGCTTTGAAAACAAGGAGGAGAATTTTGAAATCGAGGCGTTGCTTAATCGGGAGCCAATGTAGGTCAGCGAGCACACCGGTGATGGTTGAACAGGACTTGGTGCAGGCTAGAACACAGAAAGCCAAGTTTTGTA
Source organism: Somniosus microcephalus (assembly GCF_052327205.1). Taxonomy (NCBI): domain Eukaryota; kingdom Metazoa; phylum Chordata; class Chondrichthyes; order Squaliformes; family Somniosidae; genus Somniosus; species Somniosus microcephalus. Next base: position 52,515,375 of record NW_028225183.1, read on the forward strand.
TGACCTCAGGTTCAGTGGCTCGGTGTCAAATTTCTGCCTAATAATACTCCTATGAAGCGCCCTGGGAGGTATTATTATGTGAAAAGCACTATATAAATACAAGTTTTTTGTTGTATATAAGTAAGGAAGAACTTGAGGATCCAGCCAATAGTTCATTGGAATTGTCAAGTCTAGAGGTAACATAGACATGGATGATGGTTTCAGCAGCGGAGGAGCTGAGGTGGACTGGATACGTGCGATGTCACGGTATTGGTAATAGGCGGTCTTAGTTATGCTGTGGATCTGTGGTTGTTAGCTCATTTGAGGGTCAGATATGACACCAATGTTGCGAACTGTGTGTTCCAGCCTCAGACAGGTGTTAGTGAGAGGGATGGAGTCAGTGGCTAGGGAACAGAATTCATGGCGGGAACTGAAAACAATGGCTTCCCAACGTTAATTGGTGTAAATTTTGGCTAATCCAGTATTGAATGCCGGTAAGCTCTCTGGCAATTTAGAAACTATGGAGAGGTCGAGAGAAGCGGTGGTGAGCTTGGTTTCATCAGCGTACATGTGGATACTGATGCTGTGTATTCGGATGTTGTTGCCAAGGGGTAGCGTGTTCATGAGAAATAAGATGGAACCAAATTTGGGGGTGACCAGCGGTAACGATGAGCGAGCGGGAAGAGAAGCCATTGCAGGTGATTCTCTGGCTATGATTAAGGAGATAAGAATGGAACGAGGCGAGTGCACGCCCACCCAGCTGGCCGACGGTGGAGAGGCATTGCAGAAGGATGGAGTGCTGAATCGTGTCAAAGGCTGCAGACAGGTCGGGAAATGCGAGAAAAGATAGGTTACCTTTGTCACAGTCAAAAACATGTCCTTTCTGACTTTGATGAGAGCCGTTTCGTTACTGTGGCTGGGTAAGAGACCTGATTGGAGGGATCGGTTCAAGGGATCCTAGATACCTGTACAAACTCCCATTTTGAAACATTTCTCTTGCTCCCTCTACGTGTATCTAAATTATATTGCTATACAAATGCTTCAGTACGAGACGCTGAAAACTGCCCTTGCGGAATAGTAAGGAAATCAATATATTCCCCAAATTTACAGCGCAGAATATTATTTAGTAGCAAAGTGCCTCAGGTCTCTATAGTAGAAAACATGCAAAACACATCAAGTGCGAACTAGAGTGAGCTGCAGCTTTGACAACCCTCTGTCTGAATCCTCACTCCTGGCTCACAAAATAAAAACAACAACGGCAATACATCTTTCTCTGTGACAAATGTTTAAAACCTACCGCAGGACGTTTCCCTGCATACCAGACAAAGGAAAAAGGTCAATATCACTGCAATGTAAATATGAACAAATAGCAATAAAGAATTAGCAGTTCTCAGCACATTCCGATTAAAACCTCCCATACAGTACACCCTTTATTCTGTGTAGAATATCTAAATCCAAAGTAAATATTATTCCAACAGCATCATGTATCTGTCCTGATCTAAGATGTTACACAGATCTGGGGTGGTTTATAAAACAGATGCTCAGAAAAGTTCTGAGTTTAATTATCCAATGGATGGAAAGCCAGGATTTAAGACCTGCTGCTGATTGGCCAAGAGAGCAACGTGCCAATGAAGCATTACCCGAGGATCCATATGTTGAATGAAAGATATTTCGCTGAAGAAACGGCAGACAATCTGTCGCGAATTAAAGGTCCATGCTGACTCTGATAGCACGAAAATATGACAGTCGTGGAAGGGCCAAATTGGGCATGCGGCATCATGCCTACATCATAGATTGAAATTTAACATATGATCGCAAAGAATGTGTTATTACAGGCAAGGCAGAATTGGCAAATTATCGGGAGAGACAGATTGCGGGCATTCATGTGTGTAGCCCCGAAATAGGAGCGAGTGGTCCAGGCCAGAGAGCTGCGGGCGAGGGCTCATTGAGCTCAATCTGAAATACGAGCGAGTGGGCCAGGCTGGAGAGCTGGGGGCGAGGGTTCTCGGTGCTCACTCTGATGTAGGAGGCGAGTGGGGCAAGTGGCCGGAGATCTGGGGGCGAGGGCTCATGGTGATCACTCTGATATAGGAGGGAGAGGGCCAGGCCAGAGAGCTGGGGGCGACGGCTCTTTGTACTCACTCTGATATAGGAGTGAGTGGGCCAGGTTAGAGGTCATGTGGCGAGGCTCATGAAGTTCAATCTGATATAGGAGCGAGTTGGCCAGGATGGAGAGCTGGGGGCGAGCACTCATGGTGTTCACTCTGATATAGGAGCGAGAGGGCCAGGCTGGAGAGCTGGAGGCGAGAGCTCATGGTTCTCAGCATCATATAGGAGCGAGTGGGAAAGGCTGGAGCGCAGTGGGTGAGGGCTCACTGAGCTCACTCTGATACAGGAGCGAGCGGGCCAGCTGGGAGATCTGGGGGCGAAAGTATATGGTACTCGCTCTGATATAGTAGCGAGTGGGCCAAGCTGGAGCGCAGGTGACAAGGACCTTCCTTGCTCATTCTGATATAGGAGCTAGTGGGAGAGGCCAGAGAGCCTGGGGCGAGGACTCATGGAATTCATCCTGATATAGGAGCCAGTGGGCCACACTGCAGATCTGGGGGCGAGGGCTCGTGGTGCTCAATCTGATATAGGTGCGAGTGGGCCAGGCCGGAGAACTGGGGGGAAGGGCTCGTGGAGCTCACTCTGATAAAGGAGCGAGTAGTCCAGGCCGGAGACATGAGGGCGAAGGCTCATTGTGCTCACTCGCATATTGGAGCGAGTGGGCCAGGCTGGAGATCTGGGGGCGAGTATATATGGTGCTCACTCTGATGGAGGATACAGTTGGCCAGGCCAGAGAGCTGGGGGGGGGGGGCTCGTGGTGCCCACCCTGATAATGGAGCGAGCGGGCCAGGTTGGAGATCTGGGGGCGAGGGTATATGGTGATTGCTCTGAAATAGTAGCGAGTGGGCCAGGCTGCACCGCAGGTGACGAGGAGCCTCGGTGCTCATTCTGATATAGGAGCTAGTGGGAGAGGCCGGAGAGCTTGGGGAGAGGACGCATGGAATTCTCACTGATTTGGAGCGAGTGGGCCAGGCAGCAGAGCTGGGGGCGAGGGCTCATGGTGCTCACTCTGATCTAGTTGCGAGAGGGCAAGGCTGCAGAGCTGGGGGCGAGTGCACATCGTGCTCGCTCTGAAGAAGAGTGAGTAGGCCAGGCCGGAGTGCTGGGCTGGAGGCTCGTGGTGCTCATTCTGATAAAGGAGCGAATGGGCCAGGCCAGAGACATGAGGGCGAGGGCTCATTGTGCTCACTCTGATATAGGAGCGAGTGGGCCAGGTTGGAGATCTGGCGGCGAGGGTATATGCTGCTCGCTCTGATATAAGAGCGAGTTGGAAACACCGGAGAGCTGAGTGCGAGTTCTCAAGGTGCTTGCTCTAATTTGGAGCGACTGGGACAGGCCAGGGAGTTGGGGCGAGGGCTCATTGTGCTCACTCTGATATAGCAGTGAGTGGGCCAGGCCAGAGCGCTGGGACGATGTTCATGAAGTTCACTGTGCTATAGGCGTGAGTGGTCCAGACTCGAGAGCTGGGGGCGAGGAATCATGGAATTCACTCTGATATCGGAGCGAGTGGGCAAGGCTGGAGCTCTGGGGGCGAGGGCAGCTGCTGCTCGATCTGATGAAGGTGCGAGTGGGCCAGGCCAGAAAGCTGGGGTGGAGGGCTCATATTGGAAAGTCTGATATAGGAGCGAATGGGTCAGGCCGGAGAGCTGTGGAGGAAGGCTCATGGTGCTCACTCTGGTATGGAGAGAGTGGGACACGCTGGAGTGCAGGGGGAGAGGGTTCGTAGTGCTCACTCTGATAGCCGAGTGAGTGGGCAAGGTTGGAGAGCTGTCGGCGAGGGCTCATGGTGGTCACTCTGATATAGGAGTGAGTGGGCCAGGCCGGAGAACTGGTGGCGAGGACTCATGGAATTCAATCTGGTATAGGAGAGAGTGGGCCGGACTGGAGATCTGCGGGTGAGGACGCATGGAATTCAACCTGGTATAGGAGCGAGTGGGCCAGGCTGGAGGGCTGGGGGGGAGTACTCATAGTGATCACTCTGATACAGGAGTGAGTGGGCCAGGCCATAAATGTTGAGCGAAGACTCATGATAGTCACTCTGATATTGGAGTGAGTGGCCCAGACTGGAGATCTGGGGGCGAGGACTCATGGAATTCACTCTGATATAGGAGCGAGTGGGCCAGACTGGAGATCTTGGGGCGAGGACTCATGGAATTCACTCTGGTATCGGAGTGAGTGGGCCAGACTGTAGATCTGGGGCGAGGACTCATGGAATTCACCCTGGTATAGGAGCGAGTGGGACAGGCTGGAGATCTGGGGGCGTGTACTCATGGAGTTCACTCTGATATAGTACCGAGTGGGCCATGCTGGAGATCTGGGGCGAGTGCTTATGTTGCTCACTCTGATATAGGTGCTACTTGGCCAGGCTGGATATTGGAGGTGAGTGCTCATGTTGCTCACTCTGATATCGAGCGAGTGGGCAAGGCTGGTGAGCTGGGGCAAGGGCACGGTGCTCACTCTGATATAGGAGTGAGTGGGCCAGGCCAGAAAGCTGGGGCAAGGAATCATGAAATTCACTCTGGTACAGGAGCGAGTGGGCCAGACTGGAGTGCTGGGAGCGAGGGCTCATGGTGCCTAATCTGATAGAGATGTGAGAGGTCAAAGCTGGCGAACTGGGGTTGCGGGCCCATGTTGCTCACTCTAATATAGTACCGAGTGGGCCAGGGTGGAGTGCTGGGAGCGAGGGCTCATGGTGCCCGATCTGATAGGAAGGTTAGAGGTCAATGCTGGAGTGCTCGGTTCGAGGGCTCATGTTGCCCACTCTGATATAGGAGTGAGTGGGCCAGGCCGGAGAAATGGGGTTGAGAGCTTATGGTGATCACTCGGATATAGGAGTGAGTGGGCCAGGCCATAGATCTGGGCCGATTGCTCTTGGTGCTCACTCCGATATAGAAGCGAGTGGGACAGGCTGGAGAGCTGGAGGCGACGGCTCATGGCGCTCAGCATGATTTGGAGCGAATGCGACAGGCTGTAGTGCAGTGGGCGAGGGCTCTTTGAGCTTAATCTGATATAGGAGGGAGTGTTCAATGCTGGAGTGCTTGGGGCGCGGGTATATGGTGCTCGCACTGATATTGGAACGAGTGGGCCAGGCCGAAGAGGTGGGGGCGAGGATTCATGGAATTCACTCTGGTATAGGAGAGAGTGGGCCAGACTGGAGATCTGGGGGAGAGGACTCGTGGAATTCATGCTGGTAGAGGAGCAAGTGGGCCAGACTGGAGAGCTAGGGGCGAGTACTCAAAGTCATAACACTGATATAGGAGTGAGTGGGCCAGGCAATAGAGGTTGGGCGAAGACTTATGATATTCACTCTGATATAGGAGCGAGTGGGCCAGACTGGAGATCTGGGGGCGAGGACTCATGAAATTCACACTGATATAGGAGCGAGTGGGCCAGACTGGAGATCTGGGGGCGAGGACTCATGGAATTCACTCTAGTATCGGAGCGAGTGGGCCAGACTGGAGATCTGGGGGCGAGGACTCATGGAATTCACTCTGGTATTGGAGCGAGTGGGCCAGACTGGTGATCTGGTGGCGAGGACTTATGGAATTCACCCTGGTATAGGAGCGAGTGGGCCAGACTGGTGAGCTGGGGGCGAGTACTCATGGGATTCACTCTGATATATGAGCTAGTGGGCCAGGCTTGAGAGCTGGGGGCGAGTGCACATGGTGCTCGCTCTGATGAAGGAGGGAGTGGGCCAGGCCAGAGAGCTGGGGGGAGGGCTCATGGTGCTCACTCTTATATAGGAGCGAGTGGGCCAGGCCGGAGAGCTGGGGGGTGCGGGCTCATGTTGCTCAATCTGATATAGGAGCGACTGGAACAGGCCGGAGAGCTGGGGCGAGTGCTCATGTTGCTCACTCTGATAAAGGAGCTACTCGGCCGTGCTGGAGATCTGAAGTGAGTGCTCATGTTGCTCACTCTGATATCAAGCGAGTGGGCAAGGCTGGTGAGCTGGGGCGAGGGCACATGGTGCTCACTCTGATGTAGGAGTGAGTGGGCCAGGCCAGAGAGCTGGGGCGATTGATCATGGTGCTCACTCTGATATAGGAGTGAGTGGGCCAGGCCAGAGATCTGGGCCGATGGCTCTTGGTGCTCACACCGATATAGAAGTGAGTGGGACAGGCTGGAGAGCTGGAGACGATGGCTCATGGTGCTCAGCATGATTTGGAGCGAGTGCGACAGGCTGGAGTGCAGTGGGCGAGGGCTCATTGAGCTTAATCTGATATAGGAGCAAATGTTCAATGCTTGTGCGCTTGGGGCGAGTGTATATGGTGCTCGCTCTGATATCGGAACGAGTGGGCCATGCCAGAGAACTGGGGGCGAGGACTCATGGAATTCACTCTGGTGTAGGAGAGGGTGGGCCAGACTGGAGATCTGGGTGCGAGGACTCATGGAATTCACTCTGATATAGGAGCGAGAGGCCAGACTGGAGATCTGGTGGCGAGAACTCATGGAATTCACTCTGATATAGGAGCGAGTGGGCCAGACTGGAGATCTGGGGGCGAGGACTCATGAAATGCACACTGATATAGGAGCGAGTGGGCCAGACTGGAGATCTGGGGCGAGGCCTCATGGAATTCACTCTAGTATCGGAGCGAGTGGGCGAGACTGGTGATCTGGGGGCGAGGACTCATGGAATTCACCCTGGTAGAGGAGCGAGTGGGCAAGGCTGGAGAGCTGGGGGCGAGTGCACATGGTGCTCACTCTGATATAGTACCGAGTGGGCCATGCTGGTGATCTGGGGCGAGTGCACATGTTGCTCAAACTGATATAGGAGCTACTCGGCCAGGCTGGATATCTGAGGTGAGTGCTCATGTTGCTCACTCTGATATCGAGCGGGTGGGCAAGGCTGGTGAGCTGGGGCGAGGGCACTTAGTGCTCACTCTGATATAGGAGTGAGTGGGCCCGGCCAGAAAGCTGGGGCGATTGCTCATGGTGCTCACTCTGATATAGGAGTGAGAGGGCCAGGCCAGAGTGCTGGGGCGAGGAATCATGAAATTCACTCTGATACAGGAGCGAGTAGGCCAGACTGGGTTGCTGGGGGCGAGGGCTCATGGAATTCACTCTGATATAGGAGCAAGTGGGCCAGGCTAGAGAGCTGGGAGCGAGGGCTCATGGTGCCCAATCTGATAGAGATGTGAGATGTCAATGCTGGAGAGCTGGGGTCGAGGGTTCATGTTGCCCACACTGATCTAGGAGTGAGTGGGCCAGGCTGGGGAGCTGGGGGTGAGTGCTCATGGTGATCTCTCTGATATAGGAGTGAGTGGGCCAGGCCATAGAACTGGGGCGGGGACTCATGAAATTCACTCAGATATAGCAACGAGTGCGCCAGGCTGGAGATCTGGGGGCGAGGGCTCATGTTGCTCACCCTGATAAAGGAGAGTTTGGGCCAGGCCAGATATCTGGGCCGATGGCTCTTGTTGCTCACACCGATATAGAAGCGAGTGGGACAGGCTGGAGAGCTGGAGACGATGGCTCATGGTGCTCATCATGATTTGGAGCGAGTGCGACAGGCTGGAGTGCAGTGGGCGAGGGCTCATTGAGCTTAATCTGATATAGGAGCGAGTGTTCAATGCTGGAGCGCTTGGGGCGAGTGTATATGGTGCTCGCTCTGATATCGGAACGAGTGGGCCACACCGGAGAACTGGGGGCGAGGACTCATGGAATTCACTATGGTATAGGAGAGAGTGGGCCAGACTGGAGATCTGGGGGCGAGCACTCAAAGTGATAACTCTGATATAGGATTGAGTGGGCCAGGCAATAGAGGTTGGGCGAAGACTCATGATATTCACTCTGATATAGGAGCGAGTGGGCCAGACTGGAGATCTGGGGGCGAGGACTCATGGAATTCACTCTGATATAGGAGCGAGTGGGCCAGACTGGAGATCTGGGGGCGAGGACTCATGGAATTCACTCTGATATAGGAGCGAGTGGGCCTAACTGGAGATCTGGGGGCGAGGACTCATGAAATTCACACTGATATAGGAGGAGTGGGCAAGACTGGAGATCTGGGGGTGAGGACTCATGAAATTCACGCTGATATAGGAGCGAGTGGGCCAGACTGGAGAGCTGGGGGCGAGTACTCATGGAATTCACTCTGACATATGAGCTAGTGGGCCAGGCTGGAGAGCTGGGGGCGAGTGCGCATGGTTCTCGCTCTGATGAAGGAGGGAGTGGGCCAGGCCAGAGCGCTGGGGGGAGGGCTCATGGTGCTCACTCTTATATAGGAGCGAGTGGGCCACGCCGGAGAGCTGGGGGTGCGGTCTCATGTTGCTCAATCTGATATAGTTGCGCGTGGGACAGGTCGGAGAGCTGTGGGTGCGGGCTCATGTTGCTCACTCTGATATAGTACCGAGTGGGCCATGCTGGAGATCTGGGGCGAGTGGTCATGTTGCTCACTCTGATATAGGAGCTACTCGGCCATGCTGGAGATCTGAGGTGAGTGCTCATGTTGCTCACTCTGATATCGAGCGAGTGGGCAAGGCTGGTGAGCTGGGGCGAGGGCACATGGTGCTCATTCTGATATAGGAGTGACTGGGCCAGGCCAGAGAGCTGGGGCGATTGATCATGGTGCTCACTCTGATAAAGGAGTGAGTGGGCCAGGCCAGAGAGCTGGGGCAATTGCTCATGGTGCTCACTCTGATATAGGAGTGAGTGGGCCAGGCTAGAGTGCTGGGGCGAGGAAACATGTAATTCACTCTGGTAAAGGAGCGAGTGGGCCAGACTGGAGTGCTGGGGGCGAGGGCTCATGGAATTCACTCTGTTATAGGAAAGGGTGGGCCAGACTGGAGATCTGGGTGCGAGGAATCATGGAATTCACTCTGATATAGGAGCGAGTGGTTCAGGCTGGAGAGCTGGGAGCGAGGGCACATGGTGCCGAATCTGATACAGATGTGAGAGGTCAATGCTGGAGAGCTGGGGTCGAGGGCTCATGTTGCCCACTCTGATATAGGAGTGAGTGGGCCAGGCCGGGGAGCTGGGGGTGAGTGCTCATGGTGCACAATCTGATAGAGATGTGAGAGGTCAATGCTGGAGAGCTGGGGTTGACGGCTTATGTTGCCCACTCTGATATATGAGTGAGTGGGCCAGGCCGGAGAGCTGGGGGTGAGTGCTCATGGTGATCACTCTGATATAGGAGTGAGTGGGCCAGGCCATATATCTGGGGCGGGGACTCATGAAATTCACTCCGATATAGCAACGAGTGCGCCAGGCTGGAGAGCTGGGGGCGAGGGCTCCTGTTGCTCACCCTGATAAAGGAGCGATTGGGCCAGGCCAGAGATATGGGCCGATGTCTCTTGGTGCTCACACCGATATAGAAGCGAGTGGGACAGGCTGGAGAGCTGGAGGCGACGCCTCATGGTGCTCAGCATGATTTGGAGCGAGTGCGACAGGCTGGAGTGCAGTGGGCGAGGGCTCCTTGAGCTTAATCTGATATAGGAGTGAGTGTTCAGTGCTGGAGCGCTTGGGGCGAGGGTATATGGTGCTCGCTCTGATATCGGAACGAGTGGGCCACGCCGGACAACTGGGGGTGAGGACTCATGGTATTCACTCTGACATAGGAGCGAGTGGGCCAGACTGGAGATCTGGGTGCGAGGACTCATGGAATTCACTCTGATATAGGAGCGAGTGGGCCAGACTGGAGATCTGGTGGCGAGAACTCATGGAATTCACTCTGATATAGGAGCGAGTGGGCCATACTGGAGATCTGGGGGCGCGGACTCATGAAATTCACACTGATATAGGAGCGAATGTGCCAGACTGGAGATCTGGGGGCGAGGACTCATGAAATTCACACTGATATAGGAGTGAGTGGGCCAGACTGGAGATCTGGGGGCGAGGACTCATGGAATTCACTCTGATATAGGAGCGAGTGGGCCAGAATGGAGATCTGGGGTCGAGGACTCATGAAATTCACACTGATATAGGAGCGAGTGGGCCAGACTGGGGATCTTGTGGCGAGGACACATGGAATTCACGCTGGTATAGGCGCGAGTGGGCCAGACTGGAGATCTGGGGGCGAGTACTCAAATTGATAACTCTGATATAGGAGTGAGTGGCCCAGGCAACAGAGGGTAGGCAAAGACTCATGATATTCACTCTGATATAAGAGCGAGTGGGCCAGACTGGAGATCTGGGGGCGAGGACTCAAAGTGATACCTCTGATATAGGAGTGAGTGGGCCAGGCAATAGAGGGTGGGCGAAGACTCATGATATTCACTCTGATATAGGAGCGAGTGGGCCAGATTATAGATCTGGGGGCGAGGACTCATGGAATTCACTCTGATATAGGAGCGAGTGGGCCAGACTGGAGATCTGGGGGCGAGGACTCATGAAATTCACACTGATATAGGAGCGAGTGGGCCAGGTTAGAGATCTGGATGCGAGGACTCATGTAATTCATTCTGATATAGGAGCGAGTGGGCCAGACTGGAGATCTGGGGGCGAGGACTCATGGAATTCACACTGGTATCAGAGCGAGTGGGCCAGACTGGTGATCTGGGGGCGAGGACTCATGGAATTCACCCTGGTATAGGAGCGAGTGGGCCAGAATGGAGAGCTGGGGGCGAGTGCACATGGTGCTCGCTCGCAAAAAGGAGGGAGTGGGCCATGCCAGAGAGCTGGGGGGAGGGCTCATGGTGCTCACTGTTATATAGGAGCGAGTGGGCCAGGCTGGAGACTGGGGATGCGGGCTCATGGTGCTCACTCTGATATAGGAGCGAGTGGGCCATGCCGGAGATCTGGGGCGAGGCCTCATGTTGCTCACTCTGATAAACGAGCGATTGGACCAGGCCAGAGATCTGGGCCTATGGCTCTTGTTGCTCACACCGATATAGTAGCGAGTGGGACAGGCTGGAGAGCTGGAGGCGACGGCTCATGGTGCTCAGCATGTTTTGGAGTGAGTGCGACAGGCTGGAGTGCAGTGGGCGAGGGCTCATTGAGCTTAATCTGATATAGGAGCGAGTGTACAATGCTGGAGCGCTTGGGGCGAGGGTATATGGTGCTCGCTCTGATATCAGAACGAATGGGCCACGCCGGAGAACTGGGGGTGAGGACTCATGGAATTCACTCTGGTATAGAAGAGAGTGGGCCAGACTGGAGATCTGGTGGCGAGGACTCATGAAATTCACTCTGATATAGGAGGGAGTGGGCCAGACTGGAGGTCTGGGGGCGAGGACTCATGGAATTCAATCTGGTATCGGAGCGAGTGGTTCAGAGTGGTGATCTGGGGTCGAGGACTCATGGTGCTAACTCTGGTATAGGAGAGAGTGGGCCAGACTGGAGATCTGGGGGCGAGGAGTCATGAAATTCATTCTGATATAGGAGCGAGTGGGCCAGACTGGAGATCTGGGGGCGAGGACACATGGAATTGTCTCTGCTATAGGAGGGAGTGGGCCAGACTGGAGATTTGGGTCGAGGACTCATGTTGCTCAATCTGATATAGGAGCGAGTGGGCAAGGCTGCTGAGCTGGGGCGAGGGCACATGATGCAAACTCTGATATAGGAGTGAGTGGGCCAGGCCAGAGAGCTGGGGCGAGTGCTCATGGTGCTCACTCTGATATAGCAGTGAGTGGGCCAGGCCAGAGACCTGGGGCGACTGCTCATGAAGATCACTCTGATATCGGAGCGAGTGGGCCAGGCTGGAAATCTGGGGGTGAGGGCACATGGTGCTCGCTCTGATATAGGAGCGAGTGGGCCAGACTGGAGATCTGTGGGCGAGGACTCATGGAATTCACTCTGGTATCGGAGCGAGTGGGCCAGACTGGAGAGCTGGGGGCGAGTTCTCATGGAATTCACTCTGATATAAGAGCGAGTGGGCCAGGCTGGAGAGCTGGGGGCGAGTTCTCATGGTGCTCACAATGATATAGGAGCGAGTGGACAAGGCTGGAAAGCTGCGGGCGAGTGCACATGGTGCTCGCTCTGATGATGGAGCGAGTGGGCCAGGCCAGAGGTCTGGGGGGAGGACTCATGATGTTCACCCTTATATAGGAGCGAGTGGGCCAGGCTGGAGCGCAGGGGGTGAAGACTCTCGTTGCTCACTCTGATAAAGGAGTGAGTGGGCCAGGCCTGAGAGCTTGAGGCGACAGCTTTTTGTGCTCAGCATGATATAGGAGCGAGTGGGACAAGCTGGAGCGCAGTGGGCGGGGGCTCATGGTGCTCACTCTGATCTAGGAGCGAGTGGGCCAGGTTGGAGATCTGGGGGCGAATGTATATGGTGCTCGCTCTGATGAATGATCGAGTGGGACAGGCCGGAGAGCTGAAGGCGAGTGCTCATGTTGCTCACTCTGTTATAGGAGCGAGTGGGCAATGCTGGTGAGCTGGGGCGAGGGCACATGGTGCTCACTCTGATATAGGAGTGAGTGGGCCAGGCCAGAGAGCTGGGGCGAGGGCACATGAAGATCACTCGAGTGGGTCAGACTGGAGAGTTGGGGGCGCGGACTCATGGAATTCACTATGATATAGGAGCGAGTGGGCAAGGCTGGAGAGCTGGGGGCCAGGGCACATGGTGCTCACTCTGATATCGGAGCGAGTGGGCCAGGCTGGAAAGCTGTGGGTGAGGGCACATGGTACTCGCTCTGATGAAGGTGCGAGTGGGCCAGGCCAGAGAGCTCGGGGGGAGGGCTCATGGTGATCAATCTGGGGCGAGGACTCATGAAATTAACTCTGATACAGGAGCGAGTGGTCCAGACTGGAGTGCTGGGGGCGAGGGCTCATGGAATTCACTCGGATATAGGAGCGAGTAGGCCAGGCTGGAGAGCTGGGGTCGATCGCTCATGTTGCCCACTTTGATATAGGAGCGAGTGGGACAGCCTGGAGAGCTGGAGGCGAGGGCTCATGTTGTTCACCCTGATATTAGAGCGAGTGGGACAGCCCGGAGAGCTGGAGGCGAGGTCTCATGTTGCTCACCCTGATATAGGACCGAGTGGGACAGCCCGGAGAGCTGGGGGCGTGGGCTCATGTTGCTCACCCTGAATAAGCAGTGAATGGGCCAGGCTGCAGATCTGGGGGCGAGGGTATATGGTGCTTGCTGTGATGAAGGATCGAGTGGGCCAGGCCAGAGGCCTCAGGGCGTTGGCTCATGTTGTTTACTCTGATATAGTAACGAGCGGGCCAGATTGGAGCGCAGGGGACGAGGACACTCGGTGCTCACTCTGTTATAGGAGTAAGTAGGCCAGGCCATAGAGCTGCGGCGTGGGTTCATGGTGGTCACTCTGACATAGGAGCGAGTGGGCCAGACTGGAGAGCTGGGGGCGTGGGCTCATGGTGCTCACTCTTATATAGGAGAGAGTGGGCCAGGCTGGAGCGCAGGGGGCGAGGACTCTCATTCCTCACTCTGATATAGGAATGAGTCGGCCAGGCCAGAGAGCTGGGGGCGTGGGCTCATGGTGCTCACTCTTATATAGGAGCGAGTGGGACAGGCCGAAAAGCTGAGGGCGAGGTCTCTCGTTGCTTACTCTGATATAGGAACGAGTGGGCCAGGTTGGAGATCTGGGGGCGAGTGTATATGGTGCTCGCTCTGAGAACGATCGTGTGCGCCAGGCCGGACACCTGAAGGCGAGTGCTCGTGGTGCTCACTCTAAAATAGGAGCGTGTGGGCCAGGCCGGAGACATGAGAGTGGGGGCTCATGGTGCTGACTCTAATATAGGAACGATTTGGATAAATCGGAGAGCTGAATGCGAGTACTCATGGTGCTTGCTCTAATTTGGAGTGACTGGGCCAGGCCAGAGAGCTGGGGGCGAGGGCTCATGTTGCTCACTATGATATAGTAGCGAGTGGGCCAGGCTGGAGCGCAGGGTGCGAGGACGCTCGGTGCTCACTCTGATATAGGAGCTAGTGGGCAAGGCTAGAGAGCTGGGGGTGAGGGCTCATGGTGCTCACACTGTTAAAGGAGCGAGTAGGCCAGGCCAGGGAGCTGGGGCGAGGGCTCATGTTGCTCATACTGTTATAGAAGCGAGTGTGACAGGCTGGAGAGCTGGGGGCGAGGGCTCATTGTGCTCACTCTGATATAGGAGCGAGGGGGCTAGTCCGGAGATGTGGTGGCGAGGGCTCCTGGGGCTTACTCTACTTTCGGGGCGAGGGGGCCTGTCCGGAGATCTGGGGGTGAGGGCTCATGGTGCTCACTCTGATAAAGAAGCGAATGAGCCAGGTCGGAGAGCTGGGGGCGAGAGCTCATGGTGCTCACACTGATGGAGAAGCGAGTGGGACAGGCTGGAGAGCTGGGGGCGAGGGCAAATGTTGCTCACTCTGATATTGGAATGCGTGGGCCAGGCCAGAGTGCTGGGTGTGAGGGCTCATGTTGCTCACTCTGATATAGGAGCGAGCAGGACAGCCCGGAAAACTGGGGCCGAGTGCTCATGGAGCTCCCTCTGATAAAGGAGTGAATGGGCCAGGCCGGAGATCTGAGGATGAGTGCTCATGGTGTTCACTATCACATAGGAGCAAGAGGGCCAGGCCAGAGAGCTCGGGGTGAGGGCTCATTGTGATCACTCTGATACAGGAGCGAGTGGGCCAGACTTGAGAGCTGGGAGCGAGGGCTCATGGTGCCCAATCTGATATAGAAGTGTGTGGGCAATGCTGGTGAGCTGGGGTCGAGGGCTCATGTTGCCCTCTCTGATATAGGAGCGAGTGGGACAGCCCCGAGCGCTGGGGGCGTGGGCTCATGTTGCTCTCTCTGATATAGGAGAAAGTGGGACAGGCCGGAGAGCTGGGGGCAAGGGCTCATGTTGCCCACTCTGATATAGGAGCGAATGGGCCAGGCTGCAGTTCTGGGGGCGAGGGTATATGGTGGTTGCTCTGATGAAGGATCGAGTGGGCCAGTCCAGAGGGCTCGGGTCGAGGGCTCATGTAGCTCATTCTGATGTCGTAGTGAGCGGGCCAGGTTGGAGCGCAGGGGACGAGGATCCTCGGTGCTCAACCTGATATAGGAGTAAGTGGGTCAGGCCATGGAGCTGGGGCGAGGGCTCATGCTGATCTCTCTGACATAGGAGCGAGTGGGCCAGTCCAGAGGGCTCGAGCTGAGGGCTCATGTTGCTCACACTGATAAAGGAGTGAGTGGGCCAGCCCAGAGTGCCAGGCCGAGGGCTCTTGTTGCTCACACTGATAAAGAAGCGAGTGTGGCAGGCTGGAGAGCTAGCGGCGATGGCTCATGGTGCTCAATCGGATTTAGGAGTGAGTGGGCCAGGTTGGAGATCTGGGGGCGAGTGTATCTGGTGCTCGCTATGATGAAGTATCGTGTGGGCCACGCCGGACACCTGAAGGCGAGTGCTCGTGGTGCTCACTCTAAAATAGGACCATGTGGGCTGGGCAGGAGACCTGAGAGTGAGGGTTCATGGTGCTCACTCTAATATAGGAGCGAGCTGGAAAAATCCGGAGAGCTGAGTGCGAGTACTCATGGTTCTTGCTCTAATTTAGAGTGACTGGACCAGGCCGGAGAGCTGGGGGCGAGGGCTCATGTTGCTCACTCTGATATAGTAGTAAGTAGGCCAGGCTGGAGCGCAGGGTGCGAGGACGCTCGGTAATCACTCTGATATAGGGGCTAGTGGGTAAGGATAGAGAGCTGGGGGTGAGGGCTCATGGTGCTCACACTGATAAAGGAGCGACTGCGCCAGGTCAGGGAGCTGGGGCGAGGGCCTATGTTGCTCACACTGTTATCGAAGCGAGTGGGACAGGCTGGAGAGCTGGGGGCGAGGGCTCTTGGTGCTCAATCTGAGATTGGAACGCATGGGCCCGGTGGCATAGTGGTTAGCACTGTTGCCTCACAGCGCCAGAGACCCGGGTTCAAATCCGGCCTCGGGTGACTGTCTGTGTGGAGTTTGCACATTCTCCCCGTGTTTGCGTGGGTTTCCGTCGGGTGCTCCGGTTTCCTCCCACAGTCCAAAGATGTGCGGGGTAGGTTGATTGGCCATGATAAAAAATTGACCCTTAGTGTTAGGGGGGATTAAATACGCGGGGTTACGGGGATAGGGCTTGGGTGGGATGGCTCTCGGTGTAGGGACCGGGTGCTAGGATTTGGATGATCAGCCATGATCTCGTTGAATGGCGGAGCAGGTTCGAAGGGCCGAATGGCCTACTCCTGCTCCTATCTTCGATGTTTCTATCTGTGGGCGACTAGCTCTAATATAGGAATACTGACACACCCCCGGGGATAGGCTGTAAATGCTGACACACACCCGGGGATACTCTGTAAATACGGACACACACCTGGGGATAATATTTAAATACTGATACACCCCCCGGGGACACTCTTTAAATACTGACACGCCCACGGGGATATTCTGTAAATAATTACACACCCCCGGGGACACTCTGTAAACAGTGGCAAACCTCCGAGGATACTCTGTGAATACTGAAACAATCCCCGGGAATAATGTGTAAATAATGACACACTCCCGGGGATACTCTGTAAATATTGACACCCCCCCGGGATACTCTGTAAATACTGACACACTTCTGGGATAATCTGTGGATACTGACACAGCCCCAGGGATACTCTGTAAACAGTAAAACACCCCCGGGGATACACTGTAAATAATGACACCCCCCCGAGGATACTCTGTAAACACTGACACATATCCAGGGATACTCTGTAAATACTGACACACCCCCGGGGATACTCTGTAAATACTGAGACACTCACGGGGATATTCTGTAAATATTAAACACCTCCCGGCATACTCAGTAAATACTGACACACCCCCGGGGATACATCTGTAAATTCTGAAACACCTCCAGGGATACTCTGTAAATAACGAAACAACCGCAGGGATACTCTGCAAATGCTGACACACCCCCGGGGACTCTCTGTAATACTGAGACACCTCCGGGTATACTCTGTAAATACTGACACAACCCCGGGGATACTCTGTAAATACTGACACACGCCCAGGATCTCTCTGTAAATATTGATAAACTCCGGGGATACACTGTAAATAATGACACACCTCCGGGATTACTCTGTAAATAGTGACACACCCCCGGGGATAAGCTGTAAACACTGACACAGCCCCGGGGATACTCTGTAAATAATGACACACCCCCGAGGATACTCTGTGAATACTGAAACAATCCCCGGGCATAATGTGTAAATACTGACACACTACCAGGGATACTCTGTAAACACTGACACACCCCCAGGGATACTCTGTAAATACTGACACACCTCCGGGAATATTCTGTAATACTGACACACTTCTGGGGATAATCTGTAGATACTGACACAGCCCCAGGGATACTCTGTAAATAGTAATACACCTCCGGGGATACACTGTACTTAATGACACACCCCCGAGGATAATCTGTAAATACTGACACACCTCCGGGGTTACTCTGTAAATACTGACACAATCCCAGGGTTGCAATGTAAATAATGTGACACCTCCGGGGATACTCTGTAAATAATGACACACCCCCGGGGATACTCTGTAAATGCTGAAACACTCCCGGGGATATTCTGTAAATATTAAACACCTCCCGGCATACTCAGTAAATACTGACACACCCCTGGGGATACATCTGTAAATTCTGAAACACCTCCAGTGATACTGTGTAAATAATGACACACCTCCAGGGATACTCTGCAAATGCTGACACACCCCCGGGGACTCTCTGTAATACTGAGACACCTCCGGGGATACTCTGTAAATACTGACACACCCCCGCGGATACTCTATAAATACTGACACACGCCCAGGGTCTCTCTGTAAATATTGATAAACTCCGGGGATACACTGTAAATAATGACACACCCCAGGGGATACTCTGTAACTACTGACACACCCCCAGGAATACTCTGTAAATACTGACACACCCCCGGGGTTACTCGGTAAATACTGACACACCTCCGGGGTTATTCTGTAAATATTGACACACCCCCGGCGATACGCTGCAAATACTGACACAGCCCTGGGGATACTCTGTAAATACTGACACAAACATGGGGATAATCTTTAAATACTGACACACTCCCGGGGATACTCTGTAATTTCTGACACACCCCCGAGTACACTCTCTAAATACTGACACACCCACGGGGATACTCTGTAAATAATGGCACACCCCCGGGGACACTCTGTAAATACTGGCTCACCCCTGAGGATTCTCTGTGAATACTGAAACAATCCCCGGGCATAATGTGTAAGTACTGACACACTCCTGGGGATACTCTGTAAATACTGACACACCCCCAGGGATACTCTATCAATACTGGCACATTCCCCGGGTTGCAATGTAAATAATGAGACACCCCCGGGGATACTCTGTAAATAATGACACACCACCGGGGATACTATGTAAATACAGACACACTCCCGGGGATAATCCATAAATACTGACACACCCCCGGGGATACTGCTTAAATACTGACACAATCCCAGGGATACTCTGTAAATACAGACACAGCCCCGGGGACAATCTGTAAATATTGACACCCCCCCGGGGATACTCCAAAAATACTGACATACCTCCGGGGAGCCTCTGTAAATACTGACACATGCCCGGGGTTACTCCGTAATTACTGACACAACCCCGCGTATACTCTGTAAATACTGACACACACCCGGGGATACTCTGTAAATACTGGCAGACCACCGGGGATACTCTGTAAATACTGCCACACCACCGGGGATACTCTAAATACTGACACACCCCCAGGGATACTGTGTAATTACAGGCACACCCCCGGTAATACTCTGTAAAGACTGGCACCCCCCCGAGGATACGATATAAATACTGACACACCTCCGTGTCTACTCTGTAATACTGACATCCCCCCGGGGATGCTCTGTAAATACCCACACACCTCCGGGGACACTGTGTAAATAATGACACACCCTTTGGGCACTCTGTAAATACTGACACACCCCCGGGGGCACTCTGTAAATAATGACACACGTCCGGTGGTATTCTGTAAATACTGACACACTCCCGGGGATACTCTGCAAATACTGACACACCCCCGGGGACACTCTGTAAATACTGACACACGCCCGGGGACTTTCTTTAAATACTGACAAACTCCGGGGATACACTGTTATTACTGACACACCCCCGGTGGTACTCTGTAAATACTGACACACCCGCGTGCATACTCTGTAAATACTGGCACACGCCCGCTAAAATAATCTGTAAATTCTGTCACAACCCTGATGATTCTCTGTAATTACCGACACCCCCCGGGGACAGTGTTTAAATACTGGCATACCCCCGGTGATATTCTGTAATTACTGACACACACCCGGCGATACTCTTTAAGTTCTGACACACGCCCGGGGATACTCTGTTAATACTGACACACACCTGCGGATAATCTTTAAGTGCTGACGCACCCCCGGGGATACTCTTTAATTTCTGACACACCCCCGGGGATTCTCTGTAATTACTGACACGCCCCCGAGATACTCTGTATATAATGACACACCCCCGGGGGCACTCTGTAAATACTGGCACACTCCCGAGGATACACTATGAATACCGACGCACCACCGGGGATACTCTGTCAATACTGACACAACTCCGGGGACATTGTGTAAAAAATGACACACCACCGGCGGTATTCTGTAAATACTGACACAACCCTGGGGATATTGTGTAAATATTGACACACCCCCGGGGATACACTGTAAACACTAACACACCCCAGGAGATACTCTGTAAATACTGACACACACCCGAAGACACTCTGTAAATACTGGCACCCCCCCGGGGATACTCTGTAAATACTGACACAATCCCCGGGGATAAACTGTAAATACTGACACACCCCTGGGGATAATTTGTAAATACTGACACAACCCCAGGGACACTCTGTAAATACTAGCATACCCCCGGGGATACTCTGTAAATACTGACACACCTCTGGGAATATTCTGTAATACTGATACACTTCTGCAGATAATCTGTAGATCCTGACACAGCCCCAGGGATACTCTGTAAATAGTAATACACCTCCGGGGATACACTGTACTTAATGACACACCGCCGAGGATACTGTGTAAATACTGACACACCTCCGGGGTTACTCTGTAATACTGACACAATCTTGAGGTTGCAATGTAAATAATGAGACAGCTCCGGGGATATTCCGTAAATAATGACACACCCCCGGGGATACTCTGTAAATACTGAAACATTCCCGGGGATATTCTGTAAATATTAAACACCACCCGGCACACTCAGTAAATACTGACACACCCCCGGGGATACATCTGTAAATTCTGAAACACCTCCGGGGATACTCTGTAAATAATGACACACCCCCAGGGATACTCTGCAAACGCTGACACACCCCCAGGGACTCTCTGTAATACTGAGACACCTCCGGGGATACTCTTTAAATACTGACACACCCCCGCAGATACTCTATAAATACTGACACACGCCCAGGGTCTCTCTGTAAATATTGATAAACTCCGGGGATACACTGTAAATAATGACACACCCCAGGGGATACTCTATAACTACTGACACACCCCCGGGCATACACTGAAATTACTGACACACCCCCAGGGATACTCTGTAAATACTGACACACACCCGGGGTTACTCGGTAAATACTGTCACACCTCCGGGGTTATTCTATAAATATTGACACACCCCCGGGGATACGCTGTAAATACTGACACAGCCCCGGGGATACTCTGTAAATACTGACACAAACTCGGGGATAATATTTAAATACAGACACACCCCCGGGGATACTCTGTAATTTCTGACCCACCCCCGAGTATACTCTGTAAATACTGACACACCCACGGGGATACTCTGTAAATAATGACACACCTCCGGGGACACTCTGTAAATACTGGCACACCCCCGAGGATTCTCTGTGAATATTGAAATAATCCCCGGGCATAATGTGTAAATACTGACACACTCCCAGGGATACTCTGTAATTACTGACACACCCCCAGGGATACTCTGTAAATACTGACACATTCCCGGGGTTGCAATGTAAATAATGAGACACCGCCGGGGATACACTGTAAAAAAAGACACACTCCCGGGTATAATCTGTAAATATCGACACACCCCCGGGGATACTACTTAATTACTGACACAATCCCAGGGATACTCTGTAAATAGAGACACAACCCCGGGGACAATCTGTAAATATTGACACACCCCCGGGAATACTCTGTAAATACTGACACACCCCCGGGAATACTCTGTAAATACTGACACACCCCCGGGGTTGCTCCAAAAATACTAACTTACCTCCGGGGAGCCTCTGTAAATACTGACACATGCCCGGGGATACTCCGTAATTACTGACACACCACCGGGTATATTCTGTAAATACTGACACACCCCTGTTTACAATCTGTAAATACTGACACACACCCGGGGATACTCTGTAAATACTGGCAGACCACCGCGGATACTCTGTAAATACTGATACACCCCTAGTTACAATCTGTAAATACTGACACACACCCGGGGATACTCTGTAAATACTGCCACACCACCGGGGATTCTCTAAATACTGACACACCCCCGGGGATACTCTGTAATTACAGACACACCCCCGGTAATACTCTGTAAAGACTGCCACCCCCCTGGGGATACGATGTAAATACTGACACACCTCCGCATATACTCTGTAATACTGACAGCCCTCCGGAAGTGCTCTGTAAATACCCACACACCTCCGGGGATACTGTGTAAATACTGACACACCCTTCGGGCACTCTGTAAATACTGACACACCCCGGGGGCACTCTGTAAATAATGACACACATCCGATGGTATTCTGTAAATACTGACACACTCCCGGGGATACACTGCAAATACTGACACACCCCCAGGGACACTCTGTAAATACTGATGCACCTCCGGGGATATTCTGTATATACTGACACACCCCCGGGGATACACTTTAAATACTGACACACGCCCGGGGACTTTCTTTAAATACTGACAAACTCCGGGGTTACACTGTGATTACTGACACACCCCCGGTGTTACTCTGTAAATACTGACACACCCTCGTGCATACCCTGTAAATACTGGCACACCCCCGCTAAAATACTCTGTAAATTCTGTCACACCCCCGATGATTCTATGTAAATACCGACACCCCCCGGGGACAGTGTGTAAATACTGGCACACCCCCGGTGATATTCTGTAATTACTGACACACACCCGGCAATACTCTGTAAATACTGACACACTCCCATGGATACGCTTTAAGTTCTGACACACGCCCGGGGATACTCTGTAAATACTGAGAGACCCTCGTGCATACCCTGTAAATACTGGCACACCCCCGCTAAAATACTCTGTAAATTCTGTCACACCCCCGATGATTCTATGTAAATACCGACACCCCCCGGGGACAGTGTGTAAATACTGGCACACCCCCGGTGATATTCTGTAATTACTGACACACACCCGGCAATACTCTGTAAATACTGACACACTCCCATGGATACGCTTTAAGTTCTGACACACGCCCGGGGATACTCTGTAAATACTGAGACACACCCGCGGATAATCCTTAAGTACTGACAGACCCCCGGGGATACACTTTAATTTCTGACACACCCCTGGGAATTCTCTGTAATTACTGACACACCTCGGGATACTCTGTAAATAATGACACATCCCCGGGGGCACTCTGTAAATACTGGCACACTCTCGAGGATACACTATGAATACAGACGCACCACCGGGGATACTCGGTCAATACTGACACAACTCCGGGGACATTCTGTAAATACTGACACAACCCTGGGGATAATGTGTAAATATTGACACACCCCCGGGGAGACACTGTAAAAACTAACACACCCCAGGAGATACTCTGTAAATACTGACACACACCCGAAGACACTCTGTAAATACTGGCACCCCCCCGGGGATACTCTGTAAATACTGACACACTGCCGGGTATACTCTGTAAATACTGACCCACCTCCCGGCATACACTGTAAATACTGACACACCTCCCGGGGATTCTCTGTAAGTATTGACACAACTCCCGGGATATTCTGCAAATATTGACACACCTCCCGCTGATACACTTTAAATACTGACACACCCCCGGGGATACTCTGTAAATGCTGACACACCTCCAGGGATACTCTGTAAATACTGACACACCCCCGGGGACACTCTGTAAATACTGACGCACCTCCGTGGTTACTCTTTAAATATTGACACACCTCCGGGGATACTACTCAAATACTGACGCAATCCCAGGGATACTCTGTAAATACTGACACACACCAGGGTACAATCTGTAAATACTGACACACACCCGGGAATAACCTGTAAATAGTGACACACCCCCGGGAATACTCTGTATATATTGACACACCCCCGGGGATATCTGTCAATATTGACACAACTCCCGGGACATTCTGTAAATACTGACACACCTCCCGCTGATACACTTTAAATACTGACACACCCCCGGGGACACTCTGTAAATACTGACGCACCTCCGTGGTTACTCTGTAAAAATTGACACACCCCCAGGGATACTACTTAAATACTGACACAATCCCAGGGATACTCTGTAAATACTGACACACCCCCGGGTACAATCTGTAAATACTGACACACCCCCGGGAATACCCTGTAAATAGAGACACACCCCCGGGAATACTCTGTATATATTGACACAACTCAGGGGATATTCTGCAAATACTGAAACACCTCCCGCTGATATACTTTAAATACTGACAGATACCCGGGGACACTTTGTAAATACTGACGCACCTCCGTGCTTACTCTGTAAATACTGACACACTCCCGGGGATACTAATTAAATACTGGCCCAATCCCAGGGATACTCTGTAAATACTGACACACCCCCGGGGACAATCTGTAAATACTGACACACCCCCAGGAATATTCTGTAAATACTGGCACACCACCGGGGATACTCTAAAAATACTGACACACCTCCGGGGAGCTTCTGTAAATATTGACACACGCCCGGGGATACTCCGTAGTTACTGACACACCCCCGGGTATACTCTGTAAACACTGACACATCACTGGTTACAATCTGTAAATACTGACACACACCCGGGGATACTCTGTAAATGCTGGCAGACCACCGCGGATACTCTGTAAATACTGATACACCCCTAGTTACAATCTGTAAGTACTGACACACACCCGGGGATACTCTGTAAATACTGCCACACCACCGGGGATACTCTAAATACTGACACACCCCCGGGGATACTCTGTAATTACAGACACACCCCCGGCAATACTCTGTAAATACTGACACACTCCCATGGATAGGCTTTAAGTTCTGACACACACCCGGCGATACTCTGTAAATACTGACACACACCCGCGGATAATCCTTAAGTACTGACACACCCCCAGGGATACACTTTAATTTCTGACACACCCCTGGGAATTCTCTGTAATGACTGACACACCCCGGGATAATCTGTAAATAATGACACACCCCCGGGGGCACTCTGTAAATATTGGCACACTCTCGAGGATACACTATGAATACAGACGCAGCACCGGGGATACTCTGTCAATACTGACACAACTCCGGGGACATTCTGTAAATATTGACACAACCCTGGGGATATTGTGTAAATATTGACACGCCCCCGGTGATACACTGTAAACACTAACACACCCCAGGAGATACTCTGTAAATACTGACACACACCCGAAGACACTCTGTAAATACTGGCACCCCCCCGGGGATGCTCTGTAAATACTGACACACTCCCGGGTATACTCTGTAAATACTGACCCAGTCTTTACGAAGGAAGACACAAAAAACCTCCCTGGGATATCGGGAAAAATAGGGACATTGGCAAAGGAGGAACTGACGCAAATCAATATCTCTAAGGATATGGTGTTAAGGAAGCTAAAGGGATTGAAGGTGGACAAATCCCCAGGGCCTGATAACATGCATCCTAGGGTACTGAAGGAGGTGGCCCTAGAGATAGCGGATGCACTAAGGATGATTTTTCAGAATTCATTAGACTCGGGAACAGTGCCGATGGATTGGAGGGTAGCTAACGTTACCCCACTATTCAAAAAGGGGGGTAGGGAAAAAGCAGGTAATTACAGATCTGTAAGCCTTACATCAGTTGTGGGCAAAATGCTGGAGTCCATCATTAAGGATGAAATAGCGGAGCACTTAGCAAATGGGGACAGGATAGGACAGAGTCAACATGGATTTACAAAGGGTAAATCGTGCTTGACTAATCTATTGGAATTTTTTGAGGGAGTAACTGGTAGAATAGATGGGGGAGAGCCAGTAGATGTGGTGTACCTGGACTTCCAAAAGGCCTTCGATAAGGTCCCACATAAAAGATTAGCATGGAAAATTGAGGCTCATGGGATAAAGGGGAAAGTTTTGGCGTGGATAGGGAACTGGCTGTCAGATAGAAAACAGAGAGTTGGAATAAACGGCTCATTTTCTGAATGGCAGGCAGTAACAAGTGGGGTACCACAGGGATCTGTCCTGGGCCCCCAGCTGTTCACAATTTACATTAATGACCTGGATCAGGGAGTCGGATGCAGCATTTCCAAATTTGCAGACGACACTAAACTAGGAGGGGGGGTGGGCTCAGAGGAAGAGACCAGGAAGCTCCAGAGCGATTTGGACAGACTGGGCGATTGGGCGGATAAATGGCAGATGCACTATAATGTGGACAAGTGCGAAGTTATCCACCTTGGGTGCAGGAACGGGAGGGCAAATTATTATTTAAATGGCAATAGATTGGGAGAGGGGGAAGTACAGAGAGACCTGGGTGTTCTTGTACACCAGTCACTGAAGGCGAGCATGCAGGTGCAACAGGCGGTCAAGAAGGCAAACGGTATGCTGGCCTTCATAGCAAAAGGGTTAGAATACAGGAACAGGGATACCTTGCTGCAGCTGTACAGGGCACTGGTGAGACCACACCTCGAGTACTGTGTACAGTTTTGGTCGCCTCATCTGAGGAAGGATGTTCTTGCCATGGAGGGGGTGCAGCGGCGATTCACCAGGCTGATACCAGGAATGGCGGGAATGACCTATGAGGAGAGACTATGTAGTTTAGGGATGTACACACTGGAGTTTAGAAGATTGAGAGGGGACCTCATAGAAGTGTATAAAATTCTGACAGGTCTAGACAGACTGGATGCAGAAGGAATGTTTCCCTTGGCGGGTGAGAACAGAACTAGAGGACATAATTTAAGGATAAGGGCTAAACCATTTAGGACAGAGATGAGGGGGAATTTCTTCACTCAGAGAGTGGTGAACCTGTGGAACTCATTGCCACAGAGGGCAGTGTACGCCAGCTCATTAAATATATTTAAGAGGGAATTAGATATATTTCTACGGGCAAAAGGGGTTAAGGGTTACGGAGAGAAGGCGGGGACGGGATACTGAATTAAAGGATCAGCCATGATCTCATCGAATGGCGGAGCAGGCACGAAGGGCCGAATGGCCTACTCCTGCTCCTATCTTCTATGTATCTATATGTACCTCCCGGCATACACTGTAAATACTGACACACCTCCCGGGGATACTCTGTAAATATTGACACAACTCCCGGGATATTCTGCAAATATTGACACACCTCCCGCTGATAAACTTTAAATACTGACACACCCCCGGGGATACTCTGTAAATGCTGACACACCTCCAGGGATACTCTGTAAATACTGACACACCCCCGGGAATAACCTGTAAATAGTGACACACCCCCGGGAATACTCTGTATATATTGACACACCCCCGGGGATATCTGTCAATATTGACACAACTCCCGGGATATTCTGTAAGTACTGACACACCTCCCGCTGATACACTTTAAATACTGACACCCCCCCGGGGACACTCTGTAAATACTGACGCACCTCCGTGGTTACTCTGTAAATATTGACACACCCCCAGGGATACTACTTAAATACTGACACAATCCCAGGGATACTCTGTAAATACTGACACACCCCTGGGTACAATCTGTAAATACTGACACACCCCCGGGAATACCCTGTAAATAGTGACACACCACCGGGAATATTCTGTATATATTGACACACCCCCGGGGATATCTGTCAATATTGACATAACTCACGGGATATTCTGTAAATACTGACACACCTCCCGCTGATACACTTTCAATACTGACAGATACCCGGGGACACTTTGTAAATACTGACGCACCTCCGTGCTTACTCTGTAAATACTGACACACTCCCGGGGATACTAATTAAATACTGGCACAATCCCAGGGATACTCTGTAAATACTGACACACCCCCGGGGACAATCTGTAAATACTGACACCCCCCCAGGAATACTCTGTAAATACTGGCACACCCCCGGGGATACTCTAAAAATACTGACACACCTCCGGGGAGCTTCTGTAAATATTGACACACGCCCGGGGATACTCCGTAGTTACTGACAGACCCCCAGGTATACTCTGTAAATACTGACACACCACTGGTTACAATCTGTAAATACTGACACACACCCGGGGATAATCTGTAAATACTGGCAGCCCACCGGGGATACTCTGTAAATACTGAAACACCCCTATTTACAATCTGTAAATACAGACACACACCCGGGGATACCCTGTAAATAATGCCACACCCCCGGGGATAATACTTAAATACTGACACAATCCCAGGGATACTCTGTAAATACTGACACACCCCCGGGGACAATCTGTAAATAATGACATACCCCCGGGAATATCTGTAAATACTGGCACACTCCTGGTTACAATCTGTAAATACTGACACACACCCGGGGATACTCTGTAAATACTGGCAGACCACCGGGGTTACTGTGTAAATATTGAAACACCCCTAGTTACAATCTGTAATTACTGACACACACCCGGGGATATTCGGTAAATACTGCCACACCCCCGGGGATATTACTTAAATACTGACACAATCTCAGGGATACTCTGTAAATACTGACAAACCCCCGGGGACAGTCTGTAAATACTGGCACACCCCCGGGAATACTCTGTAAATACTGACACACCCCCGGGGATACTCTAAGAATACTGACACACCTCCGGGGAGCCTCTGTAAATACTGACACACGTCCGGGGATACTCCGTAATTGCTGACACACCCCCGGGTATACTCTGTAAATACTGACACACCCCTGGTTACAATCTGTAAATACTGACACACACCCGGGGATACTCTGTAAATACTGGCAGAGCACCGGGGATACTCTGTAAATACTTATACACCCCTAGTTACAATCTGTAAATACTGACACACACCCGGGGTTACTCTGTAAATACTGCCAGACCACCGGGGATACTCTAAATACTGACACACCCCCGGGATACTCTGTAATTACAGACAAACCCCCGGTAATGCTCTGTAAAGACTGACACCCCCCCCGGGGATACGATGTAAATACTGACACACCTCCGCTTATAATCTGTAATACTGACAGCCCCCCGGGTATGCTCTGTAAATACCCACACACCTCCGGGGATACGGTGAAAATACTGACACACCCTCCGGGGCACTCCGTAATAATGACACACCCCCGGGGGCTCTCTGTAAATAATGACACACGTCCGGTGGTATTCTGTAAATACTGACACACTCCCGGGGATACTCTGCAAATAATGACACACCCCCGGGGACATTCTGTAAATACTGATGCTCCTCCGGGGACACTCTGTATATACTGACAAACTCCGGGGATACACTGTTATTACTGACACACCCCTGGTGATAATCTGTAAATTCTGACACACCCCCGATGATTCTCTGTAAATACCGACATCCCCGGGGACAGTGTGTAAATACTGGCACACCCCCGGTGATACTCTGTAATTACTGACACACACCCAGCGAGACTCTATAAATACTAACACACTCTCGTGGATACTCTTTAAATTCCGACACACGCCCGGGGATACTCTGTAAATACTTACACACACCCGCGATTATCTTTAAATACTGAAACTACCCCCGAGGATACTCTTTAATTTCGGCCACACCCCCGGGGATACTCTGTCATACTGACACACCCCCGGGATACTCTGTAAATACTGGCACACTCCCGAGGATATACTATGAATACAGACGCACCACCGGGGATACTCTGTCAATACAGAGACACAACTCCAGGGACACTCTGTAAATACTGACACACACCCGAGGATACTCTGTAATACTGACACACCTCCAGGGACATTCTGTAAATACTGACACAATCCTGGGGATATTGTGTAATTATTGACACACCCCCGGGGATACACTGCAAACACAGACACACCCCAGGAGATACTCGACAAATACTGAGACACCCCCGGAGACACTCTGTAAATACTGGCACGCCCCCGGGGATATTCTGTAAATACTGACACAATCCCCGGGGACGCTGTGTAAATACTGGCACACCCCCGGGGATACTCTGTAAATACTGACACACTCGCGGATATATTCTGTAAATACTGACCCACCTCCCGGCATACACTGTAAATACAGACACACCTCCCGGGGATACTCTGTAAATATTGACACAACTCCCGGGATATTCTGTAAATACTGACACACCTCATGCTGATACACTTTAAATACTGACACACCCCTGGGGATACTCTGTAAATACTGACATATTTCCAGGGATACTCTGTCAACACTGACACACTCCCGTGGATACTCTGTAAATAATGCCACACCACCGGGGATAATCTAAATACTGACACACCCCCGGGGATACTCTGTAATAACAGACATACCACCGGTAATACTCTGTAAAGACTGGCACACCCCCGGGAGACGATGTAAATACTGACACACCTCCGTGTATACGCTGTAATACTGACAGCCCCCCGGAGATGCTCTGTAAATACCCACACACCTCCGGGGATGCTGTGCAAATACTGACACACCCTCTGGGGCACCCTGTAAATACTGACACACTCCCGGGGGAACTCAGTAAATAATGGCACACATCCGGTGATATTCTGTAAAAACTGACACACTCCCGGGGAATACTCTGCAAATACTGACACAACCCCAGGGACACTCTGTAAATACTGACGCACCTCCGGGGATATTCTGCATGTACTGACACACCCCCGGGGATACACTGTAAATACTGACACACGCCCGGGGACTTTCTTTAAATACTGATAAACTCCGGGGATACACTGTTATTACTGACACACCCCCGGTGTTATTCTGTAAATACTGACACAACCCCCGGGGACACTCTGTAAATACTGGCACACCCCCCGTTATATTCTGTAAATTCTGACACACCTCCGATGATTCTCTGTAAATACCGACACCCCCCGGGGACAGTGTGTAAATACTGGCACACCACCGGTGATACTCTGTAATTACTGACACACACCCGGCGATACACTGTAAAAACTGACACACTCCCGAGGATACTCTTTAAATTCTGACACATGCCCGGGGATACTCTGTAAGTAATGACACACACCCGCAGAAAATCTTTAAATACTGACACACCCCTCTGGATTCTCTTTAATTTCTGACACACCCCCGGGGATTCTCTGTAAATACTGACACACCCACGGGATACTGTGTAAATAATGACACACCCCCGGGGGCACTCTGTAAATACTGGCACACTCCCGACGATACACTATGAATACAGAAGCACCACCGGGGATACTCTGTCAATACTGACACAACTCCGGGGACATTCTGTAAATAATGACACACACCCGGCGGTATTCTGTTAATACTGACACACTCCCGGGGACACTCTGTAAATACTGACACACCCCCGAGTATACTCTGTAAATACTGACACACCCCCGTGCATACTCTGTAAATACTGGCACACCCCCCGTTATACTCTGTAAATTCTGACACACCCCCGATGATTCTCTGTAAATAACGACACCCCCCGGGGACAGTGTGTAAATACTGGCACACTCCCGGTGATACTCTGTAATTACTGACACACACCCGGCGATACTCTGTAAATACTGACACACTCCCGTGGATACTCTTTAAATTCTGACACACGCCCGGGGATACTCTGTAAATAATGACACACACCCGCGGATAATCTTTAAATACTGACACACCCCTGTGGATTCTCTTTAATTTCTGACACACCCCCGGGGATTCTCTGTAAATACTGACACACCCACGGGATACTCTGTAAATAATGACACACCCCCGGGGACACTCTGTAAATACTGGCACACTCCCGACGATACACTATCAATACAGAAGCACCACCGGGGATGCTCTGTCAATACTGACACAACTCCGGGGACATTCTGTAAATAATGAAACACCCCCGGCGGTATTCTGTTAATACTGACACACTCCCGGGGACACTCTGCAAATACTGGCACACCCCCGGGGATAGTCTGTAAATACTGACATACTCCCCGGGGATACCCTGTAAATACTGACACACTCGCGGATACACTGTAAATAGATACACACCTCCCGGGGATACTCTGTAAATATTGACACAACTCCCGGGATATTCTGTAAATACTGACACACCTCATGCTGATACACTTTAAATACTGACACACCCCTGGGGATACTCTGTAAATACTGACACACCTCCAGGGATCCTCTGTAAACACTGACACACACCCGTGGATACTCTGTAAATAATGCCACACCACCGGGGATAATCTAAATACTGACACACCCCCGGGGATACTCTGTAATTACAGACATACCACCGGTAATACACTGTAAAGACTGGCACACCCCCGGGAGATGATGAAAATACTGACACACCTCCGTGTATACGCTGTAATACTGACAGCCCCCCGGAGATGCTCTGCAAATACCCACACACCTCCGGGGATGCTGTGCAAATACTGACACACCCTCCGGGGCACTCTGTAAATACTGACACACTCCCGGGGGAACTCAGTAAATAATGGCACACACCCGGTGATATTCTATAAAAACTGACACACTCCCGGGGAATACTCTGCAAATACTGACACAACCCCAGGGACACTCTGTAAATACTGACGCACCTCCGGGGATATTCTGTATATACTGACACACCCCCGGGGATACACTGTAAATACTGACACACGCCCGGGGACTTTCTTTAAATACTGATAAACTCCGGGGTACACTGTTATTACTGACACACCCCCGAGTATAATCTGTAAATACTGACACACCCCCGTGCATACTCTGTAAATACTGGCACACCCCCCGTTATACTCTGTAAATTCTGACACACCCCCGATGATTCTCTGTAAATACCGACACCCCCCGGGGACAGTGTGTAAATACTGGCACAGCCCCGGTGATACTCTGTAATTACTGACACACACCCGGCGATACTCTGTAAATACTGACACATTCCCGTGGATACTCTTTAAATTCTGACACACGCCCGGGGATACTCTGTAAATAATGACACACACCCGCGGATAATCTTTAAATACTTACACACCTCTGTGGATTCTCTTTAATTTCTGACACACCCCCGGGATTCTCTGTAAATACTGACACACCCATGGGATACTCTGTAAAAAATGACACACCCCCGGGGACACTCTGTAAATACTGGCACACTCCCGACGATACACTATGAATACAGAAGCACCACCGGGGATGCTCTGTTAATACTGACACAACTCCGGGGACATTCTGTAAATAATGAAACACCCCCGGCGGTATTCTGTTAATACTGACACACTCCCGGGGACACTCTGTAAATACTGACACACCCCCGAGTATACTCTGTAAATACTGACACACCCCCGGTCATACACTGAAAATACTGACACACCCCCAGGGATACTCTGTACATACTGACACACCCCCGGGGTTACTCGTTATATACTGACACACCTCCGGGGTTACTCTGTAAATATTGACACACCCCCGGGGATACGCTGTAAATACTGACACAGCCCCGGGGATACTCTGTAATTACTGACACACCCCCGGGGACACTCTGGAAATACTGGCACACCCCCGAGGATACTCTGTGAATACTGAAACAATCCCCGGGCATAATGTGTAAATACTGACACACTCCCAGTATTACTCTGTAAGCACTGACACACCCCCAGGGATACTCTGTAAATACTGACACACCTCCAGGAATAGTCTGTAATACTGACACACTTCTGGGGATAATCTGTAGATACTGACACAGCCCCAGGGATACTCTGTAAATAGTAATACACCTCCGGGGATAAACTTTACTTAATGACACACCCCCGAGGATACTCTGTAAATAATGACACACCTCCGGGGTTACTCTGTAAATACTGACAAAGTCCCGGGGTTGCAATGTAAATAATGAGACACCTCCGGGGATCCTCTGGAAATAATGACACACCCCCGGGGGTACTCTGTAAATACTGAAACACTCCCGGGGAAATTCTGTAAATATTAAACACCTCCCGGCATACTCAGTAAATACTGACACAACCCCGGGGATACATCTGTAAATTCTGAAACACCTCCAGGGATACTGTGTAAATAATGACACACCCCCAGGGATACTCTGCAAATGCTGACACACCCCCGGGGACTCTCTGTAATACAGAGACACCTCCGGGGATACTCTGTAAATACTGACACACCCCCGCGGATACTCTATAAATACTGACACACGCCCAGGGTCTCCCTGTAAATATTGATAAACTCCGGGGATACACTGTAAATAATGACACACCACAGGGGATACTCTGTAACTACTGACACAACCCCGGGCATACACTGAAAATACTGACACAACCCCAGGGATACTCTGTAAATACTGACACCCCCCCGGGGTTACTCGGTAAATACTGACACACCTCCGGGGTTATTCTGTAAATATTGACACACCCCCGAGGATACGCTGTAAATACCGACACAGCCCCGGGGATATTCTGTAAATACTGACACAAACACGGGGATAATCATTAAATACTGACACACCCCCGGGGATACTCTGTAACGTCTGACACACCCCCGAGTATACTCTGCAAATACTGACACACCCACAGGGATACTCTGTAAATAATGACACACCCCCGGGGACACTCTGTAAATACTGGCACACCCCCGAGGATTCTCTGTGAATACTGAAACAATCCCCGGGCATAATGTGTAAATACTGACACACTCCCGGGTATACTCTGTAAATACTGACACACCCCCAGGGATTATCTGTAAATACTGACACATTCCCGGGGTTGCAATGTAAATAATGAGACGCCCAGGGGATACTCTGTAATTAATGTCACACCACCGGGGATTCTCTGTAAATACAGAAACACTCCCGGGGATAATCCGTAAATACTGACACACCCCGGGGATACGACTTAAATACTGACACAATCCCAGGGATACTCTGTAAATGCTGACAAACCCCCGGGAATACCCTGCAGATACTGACACACCCCCGGTATACTCTGTAAATACTGACACACCCCTGCTTACAATCTGTAAATACTGACACACACCCGGGGATAATCTGTAAATACTGGCAGACCACCGGGGATACTCTGTAAATATTGATACACCCCTAGTTACAATCTGTAAATACTGACACACAGCCGGGGATACTCTGTAAATACTGCCACACCACCGGGGATACTCTAAATACTGACACACCCTCGGGGATACTCTGTAATTACAGACACACCCCCGGTAATACTCTGTAAAGACTGGCACCCCCTCGGGGATACGATGTAAATAATGACACACCTCCGCGTATACTCTGTAATACTGACATCCCCCCGGGGATGCTCTGTAAATACCCACACACCTCCGGGGATACTGTGTAAATACTGACACACCCTTCGGGCACTCTGTAAATACCGACACACCCACGGGGGCACTCTGTAAATAATGGCACACGTCCGGTGGTACTCTGTAAATACTGACACACTCCCGGGGATACTCTGCAAATACTGACACCCCCCCGGGGACACTCTGCAAATATTGACACACGCCCGGGGACTTTCTTTAAATACTGACAAACTCCGGGGATACACTGTTATTACTGGCACACCCCTGGTGTTACTCTCTAAATATTGACACACCCCCGTACATGCTCTGTAAATACTGGCACACCCCTGCTAAAATACTCTGTAAATTCTGTCACACCCCCGATGATTCTCTGTAAATACCGACACCCCCCGGGGACAGTGTTTAAATACTGGCACACCCCTGGTGATATTCTGTAATTACTGACACACACCCGGCGTTACTCTGTAAATACTGACACACACCCGCGGATAATCTTTAATACTGACACACCCCCGGGGATATTCTTTAATTTCTGACACACCCCCGGGGATTCTCTGTAATTACTGACACCCCCCCAGGATAATCTGTAAATAATGACACACCCCCGGGGACACTCTGTAAATACTGTCACACACCCGAGGATACACTATGAATACAGACGCACCACCGGGGATGCTCTGTCAATACTGACACAACTCCGGGGATATTGTGTAAAAAATGACACACCCCCGGCGGTATTCTGTAAATACTGACACACTCCCAGGGACACTCTGTAAATACTGACACACCCCCGAGGATACTATATAAATACTGACACACCTCCGGGGACATTCTGTAAATACTGACACAACCCTGGGGATATTGTGTAAATATTGACACACCCCCGGGGATACACTGTAAACACTAACACACCCCAGGAGATACTCTGTAAATACCGACACACACCCGAAGACACTCTGTAAATAGTGGCACCCCCCCGGGGATACTTTGTAAATACTGACACAATCCCCGGGGATAAACTGTAAATACTGATACACCCCCGGGGATAATTTGTAAATACTGACACAACCCCGGGGACACTCTGTAAACACTGACACACACCCGGGGATACTCTGTAAATAATGCCACACCACCAGGAATAATCGAAATACTGACACACCCCCGGGGATACTCTGTAATTACAGACAAACCACCGGTAATACTCTGTAAAGAATGGCACACCCCCGGGGATACACTGTAAGTACTGACACAGCCCCGGGGATACTCTGTAAATACTGACACACACCCAGGCATACTCTGTAAATACTGACACACCCACGGGGATACTCTGTAAGTAATGACACACCCCCGGGGACACTCTGTAAATACTGGCACACCACCGAGGATACTCTGTGAATACTGAAACAATCCCCGGGCATAAAGTGTAAATACTGACACACCTCCAGGAATATTCTGTAATACTGACACACTTCTGGGGGTAATCTGTAGATACTGACACAGCCCCAGGGATACTCTGTAAATGGTAATACACCTCCGGGGATACACTGTACTTAATGACACACCCCCGAGGATACTCTGTAAATACGGACACACCTCCGGGGTTACTCTGTAAATACTGACACAATCCTGGGGTTGCAATGTAAATAATGAGACACCTCCGGGGATACTCTGTAAATAATGAAACACCCCCGGGGATACTCTGTAAATACTGAAACACTCCCGGGGATATTCTGTATATATTAAACACCACCCGGCATACTCAGTAAATACTGACACGCCCCCGGGGATACATCTGAAAATTCTGAAACACCTCCAGGGATACTGTGTAAATAATGACACACCCCCAGGGATACGCTGCAAATGCTGACACATAACGGGGACTCTCTGTAATACTGAGACACCTCCGGGGATACTCTGTAAATACTGACACACCCCCGTGGATACTCTATAAATATTGACACACGCCCAGGGTCTCTCTGTAAATATTGATAAACTCCGGGGATACACTGAAATTACTGACACACCCCCAGGGATACTCTGTAAATACTGACACCCCCCCGGGGTTACTCGGTAAATACTGACACACCTCCGGGGTTATTCTGTAAATATTGACACACCCCCGGGGATACGCTGTAAATACTGACACAGCCCCGGGGATATTCTGTAAATGCTGACACAAACACAGGGATAATCTTTAAATACTGACACACCCCCGGGGATACTCTGTAAATACTGGCACACCCATGGGGATACTCTGAAAATAATGACACACACCCGGGGACACGCTGTAAATACTGGCACACCCCCGAGGATTCCCTGTGAACACTGAAACAATCCCCGGGCATAATGTGTAAATACTGACTCACTCCCGGGTATACTCTGTAAATACTGACACACCCCCAGGGATTATCTGTAAAT
The DNA here is from genome assembly GCF_052327205.1 of Somniosus microcephalus. Classification (NCBI taxonomy): domain Eukaryota; kingdom Metazoa; phylum Chordata; class Chondrichthyes; order Squaliformes; family Somniosidae; genus Somniosus; species Somniosus microcephalus. Next base: position 52,552,572 of record NW_028225183.1, read on the forward strand.
ACTGACACATTCCCGTGGTTGCAATGTAAATAATGAGACACCCCCGGGGATAATCTGTAAATAATGACACACCCCAAGGGATTGTCTGTAAATACTGACACATTCCCGGGGTTGCAATGTAAATAATGAGACACCCCCGGGGATAATCCGTAAATACTGATACACCCCCGGGGATACTACTTGAATACTGGCACAATCCCAGGGATACTCTGTAAATACAGACACAAAACCGGGGACAATCTGTAAATATTGAGACACCCCCGGGAATACTCTGTAAATACTGACACACCCCCGGGAATACTCTGTAAATACTGACACACCCCCGGGGATACTCCAAAAATAATGACATACCTCCGGGGAGCCTCTGTAAATACTGACACATGCCCGGGGATACTCCGTAATTACTGACACATCCCCGGATATACTCTGTAAATACTGACACACCCCTGTTTACAATCTGTAAATACTGACACACACTGGGGAATAATCTGTAAATATTGGCAGACCACCGGGGATAATCTGTAAATACTGATACACCCCTAGTTACAGTCTGTAAATACTGACACACACCCGGGGATACTCTGTAAATACTGCCACACCACCGGGGATACACTAAATACTGACACACCCCCGGGGATACTCTGTAATTACAGACACACCCCCGGTAATACTCTGTAAAGACTGGCACCCCCCCGGGGATACGATGTAAATACTGACACACCTCCACGTATACTCTGTAATACTGACATCCCACCGGGGATGCTCTGTAAATATCCACACAACTCCGGGGATACTGTGTAAATAATGACACACCCTTCGGGCGCTCTGTAAATACAGACACACCCCTGGCGGCACTCTGTAAATAATGACACACGTCCGGTGGTATTCTGTAAATACTGACACACTCCCGGGGGTACTCTGCAAATACTGACACACCCCCGGGGACACTCTGTAAATACTGACACACGCCCGGGGACTTTCTTTAAACACTGACAAACTCTGGGGATACACTGTTATTACTGGCACACCCCCGGTGTTGCTCTGTAAATACTGACACACCCCCGCGGATACTCTATAAATACTGACACACGCCCAGGGTCTCCCTGTAAATATTGATAAACTCCGGGGATACACTGTAAATAATGACACACCCCAGGGGATACTCTGTAACTACTGACACAACCCCGGGCATACACTGAAAATACTGACACAACCACCGAGGATACTCTGTGAATACTGAAACAATCCCCGGGCATAAAGTGTAAATACTGACACACCTCCAGGAATATTCTGTAATACTGACACACTTCTGGGGGTAATCTGTAGATACTGACACAGCCCCTGGGATACTCTGTAAATAATAATACACGTCCGGGGGTACTCTGTAAATACTGACACACCTCCGGGGTTACTCTGTAAATACTGACACAATCCCGGGGTTGCAATGTAAATAATGAGACACCTCCGGGGATACTCTGTAAATAATGAAACACCCCCGGGGATACGCTGTAAATACTGACACAGCCCCGGGGATGTTCTGTAAATACTGACACAAACACGGGGATAATCTTTAAATATTTACACACCCCCGGGGATACTCTGTAATTTCTGACACACCCCCGAGTATACTCTGTAAATACTGACACACCCATGGGGATACTCTGTAAATAATGACACACACCCGGGGACACTCTGTAAATACTGGCACACCCCCGAGGATTCTCTGTGAACAGTGAAACAATCCCCGGGCATAATGTGTAAATACTGACACACTCCCGGGTATACTCTGTAAATACTGACACACCCCCAGGGATTATCTGTAAATACTGACACATTCCCGGGGTTGCAATGTAAATAATGAGACACCCCCGGGGATACTCTGTATATAATGACACACCCCCAGGGATGGTCTGTAAATACTGACACATTCCCGGGGTTGCAATGTAAATAATGAGACACCCCCGGGGATAATCCGTAAATACCGACACACCCCCGGGGATACTACTTGAATACTGGCACAATCCCAGGGATACTCTGTAAATACAGACACAACACCGGGGACAATCTGTAAATATTGAGACACCCCCGGGAATACTCTGTAAATACTGACACACCCCCGGGAATACTCTGTAAATATTGACACACCCCCGGGGATACTCCAAAAATAATGACACACGCCCAGGGTCTCCCTGTAAATATTGATAAACTCTGGGGATACACTGTAAATAATGACACACCCCAGGGGATACTTTGTAACTACTGACACAACCCCGGGCATACACTGAAAATACTGACACAACCCCAGGGATACTCTGTAAATACTGACACTCCCCCGGGGTTACTCGGTAAATACTGACACACCTCCGGGGTTATTCTGTAAATATTGACACCCCCCCGGGGATATGCTGTAAATACTGGCACAGCCCCGGGGATATTCTGTAAATACTGACACAAACAGGGGGATAATCATTAAATACTGAAACACCCCCGGGGATACTCTGTAACTTCTGACACACCCCCGAGTATACTCTGCAAATACTGACACACCCACGGGGACACTCTGTAAATAATGACACACCCCCGGGGACACTCTGTAAATACTGGCACACCCCCGAGGATTCTCTGTGAATAATGAAACAATCCCCGGGCATAATGTGTAAATACTGACACACTCCCGGGTATACTCTGTAAATACTGACACACCCCCAGGGATTATCTGTAAATACTGACACATTCCCGGGGTTGCAATCTAAATAATGAGACGCCCAGGGGATACTCTGTAAATAATGACACACCACCGGGGATTCTCTGTAAATAAAGAAACACTCCCGCGGATAATCCGTAAATACTGACACACCCCGGGGATACTACTTAAATACTGACACAATCCCAGGGATACTCTGTAAATGCTGACACACCCCCGGGAATACCCTGCAGATATTGACACACCCCCGGGTATACTCTGTAAATACTAACACACCCCTGTTTACAATCTGTAAATAATGACACACACCCGGGGATAATCTGTAAATACTGGCAGACCACCGGGGATACTCTGTAAATACTGATACACCCCTAGTTACAATCTGTAAATACTGACACACACCCGGGGATACTCTGTAAATACTGTCACACCACCGGGGATACTCTAAATACTGACACACCCCCGGGGATACTCCAAAAATAATGACATACTTCCGGGGAGCCTCTGTAAATACTGACACATGCCCGGGGATACTCCGTAATTACTGACACATCCCCGGATATACTCTGTAAATACTGACACACCCCTGTTTACAATCTGTAAATACTGACACACACCGGGGGATAATCTGTAAATACTGGCAGACCACCGGGGATAATCTGTAAATACTGATACCACCCTAGTTACAATCTGTAAATACTGACACACACCCGGGGATACTCTGTAAACACTGCCACACCACCGGGGATACTCTAAATACTGACACACCCCCGGGGATACTCTGTAATTACAGACACACCCCCGGTAATACTCTGTAAAGACTGGCACCCCCCCGGGGATACGATGTAAATACTGACACACCTCCACGTATACTCTGTAATACTGACATCCCCCCGGGGATGCCCTGTAAATACCCACATACCTCCGTGGATACTGTGTAAATAATGACACACCCTTCGGGCACTCTGTAAATACTGACACACCCCTGGCGGTACTCTGTAAATAATGACACACGTCCGGTGGTATTCTGTAAATACTGACACACTCCCGGGGATACTCTGCAAATACTGACACACCCCCGGGGACACTCTGTAAATACTGACACACGCCCAGGGACTTTCTTTAAACACTGACAAACTCCGGGGATACACTGTTATTACTGGCACACCCCCGGTGTTGCTCTGTAAATACTGACACACCCCCGTGCATGCTCTGTAAATACTGGCACACCCCCGATAAAATACTCTGTAAATTCTGTCACACCCCCGATGATTCTCTGTAAATACCGACACCCCCCGGGGACAGTGTATAAATACTGACACACCCCCGGTGATATTCTGTAATTACTGACACACACCCGGCGATACTCTGTAAATACTAACACAACCCCGGGCATACACTGAAAATACTGACACAACCCCAGGGATACTCTGTAAATACTGACACCCCCCCGGGGTTACTCGGTAAATACTGACACACCTCCGGGGTTATTCTGTAAATATTGACACACCCCCGGGGATACGCTGTAAATACTGGCACAGCCCCGGGGATATTCTGTAAATACTGACACAAACAGGGGGATAATCATTAAATACTGAAACACCCCCGGGGATACTCTGTAACTTCTGACACACCCCCGAGTATACTCTGCAAATACTGACACACCCACAGGGACACTCTGTAAATAATGACACACCCCCGGGGACACTCTGTAAATACTGGCACACCCCCGAGGATTCTCTGTGAATACTGAAACAATCCCCGGGCATAATGTGTAAATACTGACACACTCCCGGGTATACTCTGTAAATACTGACACACCCCCAGGGATTATCTGTAAATACTGACACATTCCCGGGGTTGCAATGTAAATAATGAGACGCCCAGGGGATACTCTGTAAATAATGACACACCACCGGGGATTCTCTGTAAATAAAGAAACACTCCCGCGGATAATCCGTAAATACTGACACACCCCGGGGATACTACTTAAATACTGACACAATCCCAGGGATACTCTGTAAATGCTGACACACCCCCGGGAATACCCTGCAGATATTGACATACCCCCGGGTATACTCTGTAAATACTGACACACCCCTGTTTACAATCTGTAAATAATGACACACACCCGGGGATAATCTGTAAATACTGGCAGACCACCGGGGATACTCTGTAAATACTGATAGACCCCTAGTTACAATCTGTAAATACTGACACACAGCCGGGCATACTCTGTAAATACTGCCACACCACCGGGGATACTCTAAATACTGACACACCCCCGGGGATACTCTGTAATTACAGACACACCCCCGGTAATACTCTGTAAAGATTGGCACCCCCCCGGGGATACGATGTAAATACTGACACACCTCCACGTATACTCTGTAATACTGACATCCCACCGGGGATGCTCTGTAAATACCCACACAACTCCGGGGATACTGTGTAAATAATGACACACCCTTCGGGCACTCTGTAAATACAGACACACCCTTGGCGGCACTCTGTAAATAATGACACACGTCCGGTGGTATTCTGTAAATACTGACACACTCCCGGGGGTACTCTGCAAATACTGACACACCCCCGGGGACACTCTGTAAATACTGACACACGCCCGGGGACTTTCTTTAAACACTGACAAACTCTGGGGATACACTGTTATTACTGGCACACCCCCGGTGTTGCTCTGTAAATACTGACACACCCCCGCGGATACTCTATAAATACTGACACACGCCCAGGGTCTCCCTGTAAATATTGATAAACTCCGGGGATACACTGTAAATAATGACACACCCCAGGGGATACTCTGTAACTACTGACACAACCCCGGGCATACACTGAAAATACTGACACAACCACCGAGGATACTCTGTGAATACTGAAACAATCCCCGGGCATAAAGTGTAAATACTGACACACCTCCAGGAATATTCTGTAATACTGACACACTTCTGGGGGTAATCTGTAGATACTGACACAGCCCCTGGGATACTCTGTAAATAATAATACACGTCCGGGGGTACTCTGTAAATACTGACACACCTCCGGGGTTACTCTGTAAATACTGACACAATCCCGGGGTTGCAATGTAAATAATGAGACACCTCCGGGGATACTCTGTAAATAATGAAACACCCCCGGGGATACGCTGTAAATACTGACACAGCCCCGGGGATGTTCTGTAAATACTGACACAAACACGGGGATAATCTTTAAATATTTACACACCCCCGGGGATACTCTGTAATTTCTGACACACCCCCGAGTATACTCTGTAAATACTGACACACCCATGGGGATACTCTGTAAATAATGACACACACCCGGGGACACTCTGTAAATACTGGCACACCCCCGAGGATTCTCTGTGAACAGTGAAACAATCCCCGGGCATAATGTGTAAATACTGACACACTCCCGGGTATACTCTGTAAATACTGACACACCCCCAGGGATTATCTGTAAATACTGACACATTCCCGGGGTTGCAATGTAAATAATGAGACACCCCCGGGGATACTCTGTATATAATGACACACCCCCAGGGATGGTCTGTAAATACTGACACATTCCCGGGGTTGCAATGTAAATAATGAGACACCCCCGGGGATAATCCGTAAATACCGACACACCCCCGGGGATACTACTTGAATACTGGCACAATCCCAGGGATACTCTGTAAATACAGACACAACACCGGGGACAATCTGTAAATATTGAGACACCCCCGGGAATACTCTGTAAATACTGACACACCCCCGGGAATACTCTGTAAATATTGACACACCCCCGGGGATACTCCAAAAATAATGACACACGCCCAGGGTCTCCCTGTAAATATTGATAAACTCTGGGGATACACTGTAAATAATGACACACCCCAGGGGATACTTTGTAACTACTGACACAACCCCGGGCATACACTGAAAATACTGACACAACCCCAGGGATACTCTGTAAATACTGACACTCCCCCGGGGTTACTCGGTAAATACTGACACACCTCCGGGGTTATTCTGTAAATATTGACACCCCCCCGGGGATATGCTGTAAATACTGGCACAGCCCCGGGGATATTCTGTAAATACTGACACAAACAGGGGGATAATCATTAAATACTGAAACACCCCCGGGGATACTCTGTAACTTCTGACACACCCCCGAGTATACTCTGCAAATACTGACACACCCACGGGGACACTCTGTAAATAATGACACACCCCCGGGGACACTCTGTAAATACTGGCACACCCCCGAGGATTCTCTGTGAATAATGAAACAATCCCCGGGCATAATGTGTAAATACTGACACACTCCCGGGTATACTCTGTAAATACTGACACACCCCCAGGGATTATCTGTAAATACTGACACATTCCCGGGGTTGCAATCTAAATAATGAGACGCCCAGGGGATACTCTGTAAATAATGACACACCACCGGGGATTCTCTGTAAATAAAGAAACACTCCCGCGGATAATCCGTAAATACTGACACACCCCGGGGATACTACTTAAATACTGACACAATCCCAGGGATACTCTGTAAATGCTGACACACCCCCGGGAATACCCTGCAGATATTGACACACCCCCGGGTATACTCTGTAAATACTAACACACCCCTGTTTACAATCTGTAAATAATGACACACACCCGGGGATAATCTGTAAATACTGGCAGACCACCGGGGATACTCTGTAAATACTGATACACCCCTAGTTACAATCTGTAAATACTGACACACACCCGGGGATACTCTGTAAATACTGCCACACCACCGGGGATACTCTAAATACTGACACACCCCCGGGGATACTCCAAAAATAATGACATACTTCCGGGGAGCCTCTGTAAATACTGACACATGCCCGGGGATACTCCGTAATTACTGACACATCCCCGGATATACTCTGTAAATACTGACACACCCCTGTTTACAATCTGTAAATACTGACACACACCGGGGGATAATCTGTAAATACTGGCAGACCACCGGGGATAATCTGTAAATACTGATACACCCCTAGTTACAATCTGTAAATACTGACACACACCCGGGGATACTCTGTAAACACTGCCACACCACCGGGGATACTCTAAATACTGACACACCCCCGGGGATACTCTGTAATTACAGACACACCCCCGGTAATACTCTGTAAAGACTGGCACCCCCCCGGGGATACGATGTAAATACTGACACACCTCCACGTATACTCTGTAACACTGACATCCCCCCGGGGATGCCCTGTAAATACCCACATACCTCCGTGGATACTGTGTAAATAATGACACACCCTTCGGGCACTCTGTAAATACTGACACACCCCTGGCGGTACTCTGTAAATAATGACACACGTCCGGTGGTATTCTGTAAATACTGACACACTCCCGGGGATACTCTGCAAATACTGACACACCCCCGGGGACACTCTGTAAATACTGACACACGCCCAGGGACTTTCTTTAAACACTGACAAACTCCGGGGATACACTGTTATTACTGGCACACCCCCGGTGTTGCTCTGTAAATACTGACACACCCCCGTGCATGCTCTGTAAATACTGGCACACCCCCGATAAAATACTCTGTAAATTCTGTCACACCCCCGATGATTCTCTGTAAATACCGACACCCCCCGGGGACAGTGTATAAATACTGACACACCCCCGGTGATATTCTGTAATTACTGACACACACCCGGCGATACTCTGTAAATACTAACACAACCCCGGGCATACACTGAAAATACTGACACAACCCCAGGGATACTCTGTAAATACTGACACCCCCCCGGGGTTACTCGGTAAATACTGACACACCTCCGGGGTTATTCTGTAAATATTGACACACCCCCGGGGATACGCTGTAAATACTGACACAAACAGGGGGATAATCATTAAATACTGAAACACCCCCGGGGATACTCTGTAACTTCTGACACACCCCCGAGTATACTCTGCAAATACTGACACACCCACAGGGACACTCTGTAAATAATGACACACCCCCGGGGACACTCTGTAAATACTGGCACACCCCCGAGGATTCTCTGTGAGTACTGAAACAATCCCCGGGCATAATGTGTAAATACTGACACACTCCCGGGTATACTCTGTAAATACTGACACACCCCCAGGGATTATCTGTAAATACTGACACATTCCCGGGGTTGCAATGTAAATAATGAGACGCCCAGGGGATACTCTGTAAATAATGACACACCACCGGGGATTCTCTGTAAATAAAGAAACACTCCCGCGGATAATCCGTAAATACTGACACACCCCGGGGATACTACTTAAATACTGACACAATCCCAGGGATACTCTGTAAATGCTGACACACCCCCGGGAATACCCTGCAGATATTGACATACCCCCGGGTATACTCTGTAAATACTGACACACCCCTGTTTACAATCTGTAAATAATGACACACACCCGGGGATAATCTGTAAATACTGGCAGACCACCGGGGATACTCTGTAAATACTGATACACCCCTAGTTACAATCTGTAAATACTGACACACAGCCGGGGATACTCTGTAAATACTGCCACACCACCGGGGATACTCTAAATACTGACACACCCCCGGGGATACTCTGTAATTACAGACACACCCCCGGTAATACTCTGTAAAGACTGGCACCCCCCCGGGGATACGATGTAAATACTGACACACCTCCACGTATACTCTGTAATACTGACATCCCACCGGGGATGCTCTGTAAATACCCACACAACTCCGGGGATACTGTGTAAATAATGACACACCCTTCGGGCACTCTGTAAATACAGACACACCCTTGGCGGCACTCTGTAAATAATGACACACGTCCGGTGGTATTCTGTAAATACTGACACACTCCCGGGGGTACTCTGCAAATACTGACACACCCCCGGGGACACTCTGTAAATACTGACACACGCCCGGGGACTTTCTTTAAACACTGACAAACTCTGGGGATACACTGTTATTACTGGCACACCCGCGGTGTTGCTCTGTAAATACTGACACCCCCCCACGGATACTCCATAAATACTGACACACGCCCAGGGTCTCCCTGTAAATATTGATAAACTCCGGGGATACACTGTAAATAATGACACACCCCAGGGGATACTCTGTAACTACTGACACAACCCCGGGCATACACTGAAAATACTGACACAACCCCAGGGATACTCTGTAAATACTGACACACCCCCCGGGGTTACTCGGTAAATACTGACACACCTCCGGGGTTATTCTGTAAATATTGACACCCCCCCGGGGATATGCTGTAAATACTGGCACAGCCCCGGGGATATTCTGTAAATACCGACACAAACAGGGGGATAATCATTAAATACTGAAACACCCCCGGGGATACTCTGTAACTTCTGACACACCCCCGAGTATACTCTGCAAATACTGACACACCCACGGGGACACTCTGTAAATAATGACACACCCCCGGGGACACTCTGTAAATACTGGCACTCCCCGAGGATTCTCTGTGAATAATGAAACAATCCCCGGGCATAATGTGTAAATACTGACACACTCCCGGGTATACTCTGTAAATACTGACACACCCCCAGGGATTATCTGTAAATACTGACACATTCCCGGGGTTGCAATGTAAATAATGAGACGCCCAGGGGATACTCTGTAAATAATGACACACCACCGGGGATTCTCTGTAAATACTGACACACCCCCCGGGGTTACTCGGTAAATACTGACACACCTCCGGGGTTATTCTGTAAATATTGACACCCCCCCGGGGATATGCTGTAAATACTGGCACAGCCCCGGGGATATTCTGTAAATACCGACACAAACAGGGGGATAATCATTAAATACTGAAACACCCCCGGGGATACTCTGTAACTTCTGACACACCCCCGAGTATACTCTGCAAATACTGACACACCCACGGGGACACTCTGTAAATAATGACACACCCCCGGGGACACTCTGTAAATACTGGCACTCCCCGAGGATTCTCTGTGAATAATGAAACAATCCCCGGGCATAATGTGTAAATACTGACACACTCCCGGGTATACTCTGTAAATACTGACACACCCCCAGGGATTATCTGTAAATACTGACACATTCCCGGGGTTGCAATGTAAATAATGAGACGCCCAGGGGATACTCTGTAAATAATGACACACCACCGGGGATTCTCTGTAAATAAAGAAACACTCCCGCGGATAATCCGTAAATACTGACACACCCCGGGGATACTACTTAAATACTGACACAATCCCAGGGATACTCTGTAAATGCTGACACACCCCCGGGAATACCCTGCAGATATTGACACACCCCCGGGTATACTCTGTAAATACTAACACACCCCTGTTTACAATCTGTAAATAATGACACACACCCGGGGATAATCTGTAAATACTGGCAGACCACCGGGGATACTCTGTAAATACTGATACACCCCTAGTTACAATCTGTAAATACTGACACACACCCGGGGATACTCTGTAAATACTGCCACACCACCGGGGATACTCTAAATACTGACACACCCCCGGGGATACTCTGTAATTACAGACACACCCCCGGTAATACTCTGTAAAGACTGTCACCCTCTCGGGGATACGATGTAAATAATGACACACCTCCGCGTATACTCTGTAATACTGACATCCCCCCGGGGATGCTCTGTAAATACCCACACACCTCCGGGGATACTGTGTAAATACTGACACCCCCTTCGGGCACTCTGTAAATACCGACACACCCACGGGGGCACTCTGTAAATAATGGCACACGTCCGGTGGTATTCTGTAAATACTGACACACTCCCGGGGATACTCTGCAAATACTGACACCCCCCCGGGGACACTCTGTAAATACTGACACACGCCCGGGGATTTTCTTTAAATACTGACAAACTCCGGGGATACACTGTTATTACTGGCACACCCCTGGTGTTATTCTGTAAATATTGACACCCCCCCGTACATGCTCTGTAAATACTGGCACACCCCCGCTAAAATACTCTGTAAATTCTGTCACACCCCCGATGATGGGCAGCACGGTGGCATAGTGGTTAGCACAGTTGCCTCACAGCGCCAGAGACCCGGGTTCGAATCCGGCCTCGGGTGACTGTCTGTGTGGAGTTTGCACATTCTCCCCGTGTTTGCGTGGGTTTTCACCGGGTGCTCCGGTTTCCTCCCACAGTCCAAAGATGTGTGGGTTAGGTTGATTGGCTATGATAAATTGACCGTTAGTGTTAGGGGGATTAAATGCGTGGGGTTACGGGGATAGGGTGGGATATGTGTTGGTGTAGGGGTTACGGGGATCGGGTGGGATATGTGTCGGTGCAGGCTCGATGGGCCGAAATGGCCTCTATCTGCACTGTGGGGTTTCTGTGATTTCTGTGATTCTGTGATTCTCTGTAAATATCGACACCCCCCGGGGACAGTGTTTAAATACTGGCACATCCCCGGTGATATTCTGTAATTACTGACACACACCCGGCGTTACTCTGTAAATACTGACACACACCCACGGATAATCCTTAAGACTGACACACCCCCGGGGATATCCTTTAATTTCTGACACACCCCCGGGGATTCTCTGTAATTACTGACACCCCCCCAGGATACTCTGTAAATAATGACACACCCCCGGGGACACTCTGTAAATACTGTCACACACCCGAGGATACACTATGAATACAGACGCACCACCGGGGATTCTCTGTCAATACTGACACAACTCCGGGGATATTGTGTAAAAAATGACACACCCCCGGCAGTATTCTGTAAATACTGACACACTCCCAGGGACATTCTGTAAATACTGACACACCCCCGAGGATACTATATAAATACTGACACACCTCCGGGGACATTCTGTAAATACTGACACAACCCTGGGGATATTGTGTAAATATTGACACACCCCCGGGGATACACTGTAAACACTAACACACCCCAGGAGATACTCTCTAAATACCGACACACACCCGAAGACACTCTGTAAATAGTGGCACCCCCCCGCGGATACTCTGTAAATACTGACACAATCCCCGGGGATAAACTGTAAATACTGACACACCCCCGGGGATAATTTGTAAATACTGACACAACCCCGGGGACACTCTGTAAACACTGACACACACCCGGGGATACTCTGTAAATAATGCCACACCACCGGGGATAATCGAAATACTGACACACCCCCGGGGATACTCTGTAATTACAGACAAACCACCGGTAATACTCTGTAAAGACTGGCACACCCCCGGGGATACGATTTAAATACTGACACTCCTCCGTGTATATTCTGTAATACTGACAGCCCCCCGGGGATACTTTGTAAATACCACACACCTCCGGGTATACTGTGTAAATACTGACACACCCTCCGGGGCACTCTGTAAATACTGACACACCCCCGGGGGAACTCTGCAAATAATGACACACGTCCGGTGATATTCTGTAAAAACTGACACACTCCCGGGGATACTCTGCAAATACTGACACAACCCCAGGGACACTCTGTAAATACTGACGCACCTCCGGGGATATTCTGTATATACTGACACACCCCCGGGGATACAATGTAAATATTGACACACGCCCGGGGACTTTCTTTAAATACTGATAAACTCCGGGGATACACTGTTATTACTGACACACCCCCGGTGTTATTCTGTAAATACTGACACACCCCCGTGCATACCCTGTAAATACTGGCACACCCCCAGTTATACTCTGTAAATTCTGACACACCCCCGATGATTCTCTGTAAATACCGACACCCCCCGGGGACAGTGTGTAAATACTGGCACACCTCCGGTGATACTCTGTAATTACTGACACACACCCGGCGATACTCTGTAAATACTGACACACTCCCGTGGATACACTTTAAATTCTGACACACGCCCAGGGATACTCTGTAAATAATGACACACACCCGCGGATAATCTTTAAATACTGACACAACTCTGGGGATACTCTTTAATTTCTGACACTCCCCCGGGGATTCTCTGTAAATACTGACACACCCACGGGATACTCTGTAAATAATGACACACCCCCGGGGACACTCTGTAAATACTGGCACAATCCTGATGATACACTATGAATACAGACGCACCACCGGGGATACTCTGTCAATACTGACACAACTCCGGGGACATTCTGTAAATAATGACACACCCCCGGCGGTATTCTGTTAATACTGACACACTCCCGGGGCACTCTGTAAATACTGACACACCCTCGGGCTTACACTGAAAATACTGACACACCCCCAGGGATACTCTGTAAATACTGACACACCCCCGGGGTTACTCGTTAAATACTGACACACGTCCGGGGGTACTCTGTACATATTGACACACCCCCGGGGATACGCTGTAAATACTGACACAGCCCCGGGGATACTCTGTAAATACTGACACACACCCGGGCATACTCTGTAAATACTGACACACCCACGGGGATACTCTGTAAATAATGACACACCCCCGGGGACACTCTGTAAATACTGGCACACCACCGAGGATACTCTGTGAATACTGAAACAATCCCCGGGCATAAAGTGTAAATACTGACACACCTCCAGGAATATTCTGTAATACTGACACACTTCTGGGGGTAATCTGTAGATACTGACACAGCCCCTGGGATACTCTGTAAATAGTAATACACGTCCGGGGGTACTCTGTAAACACTGCCACACCACCGGGGATACTCTAAATACTGACACACCCCCGGGGACACTCTGTAATTACAGACACACCCCCGGTAATACTCTGTAAAGACTGGCACCCCCCCGGGGATACGATGTAAATACTGACACACCTCCACGTATACTCTGTAATAATGACATCCCCCGGGGATGCCCTGTAAATACCCACATACCTCCGTGGATACTGTGTAAATAATGACACACCCTTCGGGCACTCTGTAAATACTGACACACCCCTGGCGGCACTCTGTAAATAATGACACACGTCCGGTGGTATTCTGTAAATACTGACACACTCCCGGGGATACTCTGCAAATACTGACACACCCCCGGGGACACTCTGTAAATACTGACACACGCCCAGGGACTTTCTTTAAACACTGACAAACTCCGGGGATACACTGTTATTACTGGCACACCCCCGGTGTTGCTCTGTAAATACTGACACACCCCCGTGCATGCTCTGTAAATACTGGCACACCCCCGCTAAAATACTCTGTAAATTCTGTCACACCCCCGATGATTCTCTGTAAATACCGACACCCCCCGGGGACAGTGTTTAAATACTGACACACCCCCGGTGATATTCTGTAATTACTGACACACACCCGGCGATACTCTGTAAATACTAACACAACCCCGGGCATACACTGAAAATACTGACACAACCCCAGGGATACTCTGTAAATACTGACACCCCCCCGGGGTTACTCGGTAAATACTGACACACCTCCGGGGTTATTCTGTAAATATTGACACACCCCCGGGGATACGCTGTAAATACTGGCACAGCCCCGGGGATATTCTGTAAATACTGACACAAACAGGGGGATAATCATTAAATACTGAAACACCCCCGGGGATACTCTGTAACTTCTGACACACCCCCGAGTATACTCTGCAAATACTGACACACCCACAGGGACACTCTGTAAATAATGACACACCCCCGGGGACACTCTGTAAATACTGGCACACCCCCGAGGATTCTCTGTGAATACTGAAACAATCCCCGGGCATAATGTGTAAATACTGACACACTCCCGGGTATACTCTGTAAATACTGACACACCCCCAGGGATTATCTGTAAATACTGACACATTCCCGGGGTTGCAATGTAAATAATGAGACGCCCAGGGGATACTCTGTAAATAATGACACACCACCGGGGATTCTCTGTAAATAAAGAAACACTCCCGCGGATAATCCGTAAATACTGACACACCCCGGGGATACTACTTAAATACTGACACAATCCCAGGGATACTCTGTAAATGCTGACACACCCCCGGGAATACCCTGCAGATATTGACACACCCCCGGGTATACTCTGTAAATACTGACACACCCCTGTTTACAATCTGTAAATAATGACACACACCCGGGGATAATCTGTAAATACTGGCAGACCACCGGGGATACTCTGTAAATACTGATACACCCCTAGTTATAATCTGTAAATACTGACACACAGCCGGGGATACTCTGTAAATACTGCCACACCACCGGGGATACTCTAAATACTGACACACCCCCGGGGATACTCTGTAATTACAGACACACCCCCGGTAATACTCTGTAAAGACTGGCACCCCCTCGGGGATACGATGTAAATAATGACACACCTCCGCGTATACTCTGTAATACTGACAACCCCCCGGGGATGCTCTGTAAATACCCACACACCTCCGGGGATACTGTGTAAATACTGACACCCCCTTCGGGCACTCTGTAAATACCGACACACCCACGGGGGCACTCTGTAAATAATGGCACACATCCGGTGATATTCTGTAATTACTGACACACACCCGGCGTTACTCTGTAAATACTGACACACACCCGCGGATAATCTTTAAGACTGACACACCCCCGGGGATATTCTTTAATTTCTGACACACCCCCGGGGATTCTCTGTAATTACTGACACCCCCCCAGGATACTCTGTAAATAATGACACACCCCCGGGGACACTCTGTAAATACTGTCACACACCCGAGGATACACTATGAATACAGACGCACCACCGGGGATTCTCTGTCAATACTGACACAACTCCGGGGATATTGTGTAAAAAATGACACACCCCCGGCGGTATTCTGTAAATACTGACACACTCCCAGGGACACTCTGTAAATACTGACACACCCCCGAGGATACTATATAAATACTGACACACCTCCGGGGACATTCTGTAAATACTGACACAACCCTGGGGATATTGTGTAAATATTGACACACCCCCGGGGATACACTGTAAACACTAACACACCCCAGGAGATACTCTGTAAATACCGACACACACCCGAAGACACTCTGTAAATAGTGGCACCCCCCCGGGGATACTCTGTAAATACTGACACAATCCCCGGGGATAAACTGTAAATACTGACACACCCCCGGGGATAATTTGTAAATACTGACACAACCCCGGGGACACTCTGTAAACACTGACACACACCCGGGGATACTCTGTAAATAATGCCACACCACCGGGGATAATCGAAATACTGACACACCCCCGGGGATACTCTGTAATTACAGACAAACCACCGGTAATACTCTGTAAAGACTGGCACACCCCCGGGGATACGATTTAAATACTGACACTCCTCCGTGTATATTCTGTAATATTGACAGCCCCCCGGGGATACTCTGTAAATACCACACACCTCCGGGGATACTGTGCAAATACTGACACACCCTCCGGGGCACTCTGTAAATACTGACACACCCCCGGGGGAACTCTGCAAATAATGACACACGTCCGGTGATATTCTGTAAAAACTGACACACTCCCGGGGATACTCTGCAAATACTGACACAACCCCAGGGACACTCTGTAAATACTGACACACCTCCGGGGATATTCTGTATATACTGACACACCCCCGGGGATACAATGTAAATATTGACACACGCCCGGGGACTTTCTTTAAATACTGATAAACTCCGGGGATACACTGTTATTACTGACACACCCCCGGTCTTATTCTGTAAATACTGACACACCCCCGTGCATACCCTGTAAATACTGGCACACCCCCAGTTATACTCTGTAAATTCTGACACACCCCCGATGGTTCTCTGTAAATACCGACACCCCCCGGGGACAGTGTGTAAATACTGGCACACCTCCGGTGATACTCTGTAATTACTGACACACACCCGCGGATAATCTTTAAATACTGACACAACTCTGGGGATACTCTTTAATTTCTGACACACCCCCGGGGATTCTCTGTAAATACTGACACACCCACGGGATACTCTGTAAATAATGACACACCCCCGGGGACACTCTGTAAATACTGGCACAATCCTGATGATACACTATGAATACAGACGCACCACCGGGGATACTCTGTAAATACTGACACAACTCCGGGGACATTCTGTAAATAATGACACACCCCCGGCGGTATTCTGTTAATACTGACACACTCCCGGGGCACTCTGTAAATACTGACACACCCCGAGTATACGCTGTAAATACTGACACACCCTCGGGCTTACACTGAAAATACTGACACACCCCCAGGGATACTCTGTAAATACTGACACACCCCCGGGGTTACTCGTTAAATACTGACACACGTCCGGGGGTACTCTGTAAATATTGACACACCCCCGGGGATACGCTGTAAATACAGACACAGCCCCGGGGATACTCTGTAAATACTGACACACACCCGGGCATACTCTGTAAATACTGACACACCCACGGGGATACTCTGTAAATAATGACACACCCCTGGGGACACGCTGTAAATACTGGCACACCACCGAGGATACTCTGTGAATACTGAAACAATCCCCGGGCATAAAGTGTAAATACTGACACACCTCCAGGAATATTCTGTAATACTGACACACTTCTGGGGGTAATCTGTAGATACTGACACAGCCCCTGGGATACTCTGTAAATAGTAATACACGTCCGGGGGTACTCTGTAAATACGGACACACCTCCGGGGTTACTCTGTAAATACTGACACAATCCCAGGGTTGCAATGTAAATAATGAGACACCTCCGGGGATACTCTGTAAATAATGAAACACCCCCGGGGATACGCTGTAAATACTGACACAGCCCCGGGGATGTTCTGTAAATACTGACACAAACACGGGGATAATCTTTAAATACTTACACACCCCCGGGGATACTCTGTAATTTCTGACACACCCCCGAGTATACTCTGTAAATACTGACACACCCATGGGGATATTCTGTAAATAATGACACACACCCGGGGACACTCTGTAAATACTGGCACACCCCCGAGGATTCTCTGTGAACACTGAAACAATCCCCGGGCATAATGTGTAAATACTGACACACTCCCGGGTATACTCTGTAAATACTGACACACCCCCAGGGATTATCTGTAAATACTGACACATTCCCGGGGTTGCAATGTAAATAATGAGACACCCCCGGGGATACTCTGTAAATAATGACACACCCCCGGGGATACTACTTGAATACTGGCACAAGCCCAGGGATACTCTGTAAATACAGACACAACACCGGGGACAATCTGTAAATATTGAGACACCCCCGGGAATACTCTGTAAATACTGACACACCCCCGGGAATACTCTGTAAATATTGACACACCCCCGGGGATACTCCAAAAATAATGACATACCTCCGGGGAGCCTCTGTAAATACTGACACATGCCCGCGGATACTCCGTAATTACTGACACATCCCCGGATATACTCTGTAAATACTGACACACCCCTGTTTACAATCTGTAAATACTGACACTCACTGGGGGATAATCTGTAAATACTGGCAGACCACCGGGGATAATCTGTAAATACTGATACACCCCTAGTTACAATCTGTAAATACTGACACACACCCGGGGATACTCTGTAAACACTGCCACACCACCGGGGATACTCTAAATACTGACACACCCCCGGGGATACTCTGTAATTACAGACACACCCCCGGTAATACTCTGTAAAGACTGGCACCCCCCCGGGGATACGATGTAAATACTGACACACCTCCACGTATACTGTGTAATACTGACATCCCCCCGGGGATGCTCTGTAAATACCCACATACCTCTGTGGATACTGTGTAAATAATGACACACCCTTCGGGCACTCTGTAAATACTGACACACCCCTGGCGGCACTCTGTAAATAATGACACACGTCCGGTGGTATTCTGTAAATACTGACACACTCCCGGGGATACTCTGCAAATACTGACACACCCCCGGGGACACTCTGTAAATACTGACACACGCCCAGGGACTTTCTTTAAACACTGACAAACTCCGGGGATACACTGTTTTTACTGGCACACCCCCGGTGTTGCTCTGTAAATACTGACACACCCCCGTGCATGCTCTGTAAATACTGGCACACCCCCGCTAAAATACTCTGTAAATTCTGTCACACCCCCGATGATTCTCTGTAAATACCGACACCCCCCGGGGACAGTGTTTAAATACTGACACACCCCCGGTGATATTCTGTAATTACTGACACACACCCGGCGATACTCTGTAAATACTGACACACTCGCGTGGACAATCTTTAATTTCTGACACACGCCCGGGGATAATCTTTAAATACTGACACACCCCCGGGGATATTCTTTCATTTCTGACACACCCCCGGGGATTCTCTGTAATTACTGACACCCCCCCGGGATACTCTGTAAATAATTACACACCCCCGGGGACACTCTGTACATACTGTCACATTCCCGAGGATACACTATGAATACAGACGCACCACCGGGGATACTCTGTCAATACTGACACAACTCCGGGGACATTGTGTAAAAAATGACACACCCCCGGCGGTATTCTGTAAATACTGACACACTCCCAGGGACAATCTGTAAATAATGACACACCCCCGAGGATACTCTGTAAATACAGACACACCTCCGTGGACATTCTGTAAATACAGACACAACCCTGGGGATATTGTGTAAATATTGACACACCCCCGGGGATACACTGTAAACACTAACACACCCCAGGAGATACTCTGTAAATACCGACACACACCCGAAGACACTCTGTAAATACTGGCACCCCGCCGGGGATACTCTGTAAATACTGACACAATCCCCGGGGATAAACTGTAAATACTGACACCCCCCCGGGGATAATTTGTAAATACTGACAGAACCCCGGGGACACTCTGTAAATACTGGCACACCCCCGGGGATACTCTGTAAACACTGACACACCTCCGGGAATATTCTGTAATACTGACACACTTCTGCGGATAATCTGTAGATACTGACACAGCCCCAGGGATACTCTGTAAATAGTAATACACCTCCGCGGATACACTGTACTTAATGACACACCCCCGAGGATACTCTGTAAATACTGACACACCTCCGGGGTTACTCTGTAAATACTGACACAATCCCGGGGTTGCAATGTAAATAATGAGACACCTCCGGGGATATTCTGTAAATAATGACACACCCCCGGGGATACTCTGTAAATACTGAAACACTCCCAGGGATATTCTGTAAATATTAAACACCACCCGGCATACTCAGTAAATACTGACACACCCCCGGGGATATATCATTAAATTCTGAAACACCTCCGGGGATACTCTGTAAATAATGACACACCCCCAGGGATACTCTGCAAATGCTGACACACCCCCAGGGACTCTCTGTAATACTGAGACACCTCTGGGGATACTCTTTAAATACTGACACACCCCCGCGGATACTCTATTAATACTGACACATGCCCAGGACCGCTCTGCAAATATTGATAAACTCCGGGGATACACTGTAAATAATGACTCACCCCAGGGGATACTCTGTAACTACTGACACACCCCCGGGGTTACTCGGTAAATACTGACACACCTCTGGGGTTATTCTGTAAATATTGACACACCCCCGGGGATAATCTTTAAATACTGACACACCCCTGGGGATACTCTGTAATTTCTGACACACCCCCGAGTATACTCTGTAAATACTGACACACCCACGGGGATACTCTGTAAATAATGACTCACCCCCGGGGACACTCTGTAAATACTGGCACACCCCCGAGGATTCTCTGCGAATACTGAAACTATCCCCGGGCATAGTGTGAAAATACTGACACTCTCCCAGGGATACCTCTGTAATTACTGACACACCCCCATGGATACTCTGTAAATACTGACACATTCCCGGGGTTGCAATGTAAATAATGAGACACCGCCGGGGATACACTGTAAATAAAGACACACCACCGGGAATGCTCTGTAAGTACAGACACACTCCTGGGGAGAATCTGTAAATACTGAAACACCCCCAGGGATACTACTTAAATACTGACACAATCCCAGGGATACTCTGTAAATGCAGACATAACCCCTGGGACAATCTGTAAATATTGACACACCCCCGGGAATACTCTGTAAATACTGACACACCCCCGGGAATACTCTGTAAATACTGACACACCCTTGTTTACAATCTGTAAATATTGACACACACCTGGGGATACTCTGTAAATACTGCCACACCACCGGGGATACTCTAAATACTGACACACCCCCGGGGATACTCTGTAAAAATTGGCTCCCCCCGGGGATACGATGTAAATACTGACACACCTCCGTGTATACTCTGTAATACTGACAGCCCCCCGGAGATGCTCTGTAAATACCCACACACCTCCGGGGATACAGTGTAAATACTGACACACCCTTCGGGCACTCTGTAAATACTGACACACCCCCGGGGGCACTCTGTAAATAATGACACACGTCCGGTGGTATTCTGTAAATACTGACACACGCCCGGGGATACTCTGCAAATAGTGATACACCCCCGGGGCCACTGTGTAAATACTGACGCACCTTCGGGGATATTCTGTATACACTGACACACCCCCGGGGATACACTTTAAATACTGACACACGCCGGGGACTTTCTTTAAATCCTGACAAACTCTGGGGATACACTGTTATTACTGACACACACCCTTTGTTACTCTGTAAATACTGACACACCCCCGTGCATACTCTGTAAATACTGGCACACCCCCGCTAAAATACTGTGTAAATTCTGTCACACCCCCGATGATTCTCTCTAAATACCGACACCCCCCGGGGACAGTGTGTAAATACTGGCACACCCCCGGTGATATTCTGTAATTACTGACACACACCCGGCGATACTCTGTAAATACTGAGACACTCCCGTGGATACTCTTTAATTTCTGTCACACGCCCGGGAATATTCTGTAAATACTGACACACACCCGCGCATAATCTTTAAGCACTGACACACCCCGGGGGATACCCTTTAATTTCTGACACACCCCCGGGGATTCTCTGTAATTACTGACACACCCCCGGGATACTCTGTAAATAATGACACACCCCCGGGGAAACTCTGTAAATACTGACACACTCCCGGGTATACTCTGTAAATACTGACCCACCTCCCGGCATACACTGTACATACTGACACACCTCCCGGGGATACTCTGTAAATATTGACACAACTCCTGGGATATTCTGTAAATATTGACACACCTCCCGCTGATACACTTTAAATATTGACACACCCCTGGGGATACTCTGTAAATACTGACACACCTCCAGGAATACTCTGTAAATACTGACACACTCCCGGGGACACTCTGTAAATACTGACGCACTTCCGTGGTTACTCTGTAAATATTGACACACCCCCGGAGATACTACTTAAATACTGACACAATCCCAGGGGTACTCTGCATATACTGACACACCCCCGGGTACAATCTGTAAATACTGACACACCTCCGGGAATACTCTGTAAATAGTGACACACCCCCGGGAATACTCTGTATATATTGACACACCCCCGGGGATATTCTGTCAATATTGCCACAACTCCCGGGATATTCTGTAAATACTGACACACCTCCCGCTGATACACTTTAAATACTGACACACCCCCGGGGACACACTGTAAATACTGACACACCTCCGTGCTTACTCTGTAATACTGACACACCCCCGGGGATACTAATTAAATACTTGCACAATCCCAGTGATACTCTGTAAATACTGACACACCCCCGGGGGCAATCTGTAAATACTGACACACCCCCAGGAATACTCTGTAATTACTGACACACCCCCGGGGATACTCTAAAAATACTGACACACCTCCAGGGAGCCTCTGTAAATATTGACACACGCCCGGGGATACTCCGTAGTTACTGACACACACCCGGGTATACTCTGTAAATACTGACACACCTCTGGTTACAATCTGTAAATACTGACACACACCCGGGGATACTCTGTAAATACTGGCAGACCGCCGGGGATACTCTGTAAATACTGAAACACCCCTATTTACAATCAGTAAATACAGACACACACCCGGGGATTCTCTGTAAATAATGCCACACCCCCGGCGATAATACTTAAATACTGACACAATCCCAGGGATACTCTGTAAATACTGATACACCCCTAGTTACAATCTGTAAATACTGACACACACCCGGGGATACTCTGTAAATACTGCCACACCACCGGGGATACTCTAAATACTGACACACCCCCGGGGATACGCTTTAATTACAGACACACCCCCGGCAATACTCTGTAAAGACTGACACCGGGGGTGTGTAAATACTGGCACATCCCGGTGATACTCTGTAATTACTGACACACACCCGGCGAGATTCTGTAAATACTGACACACTCCCGTGGATACTCTTTAAATTCTGACACATGCCCGGGGATACTCTGTAAATACTGACACACACCTGCGTTTATCTTTAAATACTGACACACCCCCGAGGATACTCTTTAATTTCGGACACACCCCCGGGGATTCTCTGTAATACTGACACCCCCCCGGGATACTCTGTAAACACTGACACACCCCCGGGGATACTCTAAAAATACTGACACACATCTGGGGAGCCTCTGTAAATACTGACACACGCTCGGGGATACTCCGTAATTACTGACACACCCCCGGGTATACTCTGTAAATACTGACACACCCCTGGTTACAATCTGTAAATACTGACACACACCCGGGGATACTCTGTAAATACTGGCAGACCACCGGGGATACTCTGCAAATACTGATACACCCCTAGTTACAATCTGTAAATACTGACACACATCCGGGGATACTCTGTAAATAATGCCACACCACCGGGGATAATCTAAATACTGACACACCCCCGGGGATACTCTGTAATTACAGACAAACCACCGGTAATACACTGTAAAGACAGGCACCCCCCCGGGGATAGACTGTAAATACTGACACATGCCCGGGGACTTTCTTTAAATACTGATAAACTCCGGGGATACATTGTTATTAATGACACACCCCCGGTGCTTTTCTGTATACACTGACACACCCTCGTGCATACTCTGTAAATACTGGCACACCCCCAGTTATACACTGTAAATTCTGACACACCCCCGATGATTCTCTGTAAATACCGTCACCCCCAGGGGACAGTGTATAAATACTGGCACACCCCCGGTGATACTCTGTAATTACTGACACACACCCGGCGATACTCTGTAAATACTGACACACTCCCGTGGATACTCTTTAAATTCTGACACACGCCCGGGGATACACTGTAAATAATGACACACACCCGCGGATAATCTTTAAATACTGGCACACCCCTGGGGATAATTTTTAATTTCTGACACACCCCCGGGGATTCTCTGTAAATACTGACACACCCACGGGATGCTCTGTACATAATGACACACCCCCACTGACTCTCTGTAAATACTGGCACACTCCCGGTGATACAGTATGAATACAGATGCACCACCGGGGATACTCTGTCAATACTGACACAACTCCGGGGACATTCTGTAAATAATGACACACACCCGGCGGTATACTGTTAATACTGACACACTCCCGGGGACACTCTGTAAATACTGGCACACCCCCGAGGATACTCTGTAAATACTGACACACCTCCGGGGACATTCTGTAAATACTGACACAACCCTGGGGATATTGTGTAATTATTGACACACCCCCAGGGATACACTGTAAACACAGACACACCCCAGGAGATACTCAGTAAATATTAACACACCCCCGGAGACACTGTAAATACTGGCACCCCCCCGGGGATACTCTGTAAATACTGACACAACCCCGGGGAAAATCTGTAAATACTGGCACACCCCCGGGGATACTCTGTAAATACTGACATACTCCCCGGGGATACTCTGTAAATACTGACACCCTCCCGGGTATACTCTGTAAATATTGACCCACCTCCCGGCATACACTGTAAATACTGACAAACCTCCCGGGGATACTCTGTAAATACTGACACACCTCCAAGGATATTCTGTAAATATTGACACATCCCCGGGATTACTCTGTAAAAACTGACATACCTCCGGTGTTACTCTGTAAATACTGACACCCCCCCAGGGATACGCTGTAAATACTGACACATCCCCGGGGATGCTCTGTAAATACGGACACACACCCGGGGATAATATTTAAATGTTGACACACCCCCGGGGATACTGTTTAAATTCTGACACACCCCCGTGGATAATGTGTAATACTGACAGACCCACGGGGATACTCTGTAAATAATGACACACTCCCGGGGATAATCTGTAAATACTGACACACCCCCAGGGATACTCTGTAAATACTGACACACTTCTGGGATAATCTGTGGATACTGACACAGCCCCAGGGATACGCTTTTAATAGTAACACACCTCCGGGGACACACTGTAATTAATGACATACCCCCGAGGATAATCTGTAAACTCTGACACACCTCTGGGTAAAATCTGTAATACTGACACACCCCCGGGGATACGCTGTAAATACTGACACTATCCCGGGGTTGCTCTGTAAATACTGAGGCACCTCCGGGTTTACTCTGTAAATGCTGCCAAACCCCCGGGGATACTCAGGAAATAATGAAACACCACCGGGGATACTCTGTAAATACTGACACACTCCCGGGGATACACTGTAAATACTGACACCCCCACGGGGATACTCCGTAAACATTGACACACTCCCAGGGATACTCTGCAAATACTGACACACGCCCGGGGACAATCTGTAAATACTGACACACCCCCGGGGATACTCTGAAAATACTGATACTCCGCCGGGAAGATTCTCTAAATACAGACACACAGCCGGGGATACTCCGTAATTACTGACACAACCGCGGGTATACTCTGTAAATACTGGCACACCCCTGGTAACAATCTGTAAGTACTGACACACACCTGGGGATATTCTGTAATTACTGGCACACCACCGGGGATACTCTGTAAATATTGATACACCCCTGGTTACAATCTGTAAATACTGACACACACCCGGGGATACTCTGTAAATACTGGCACACAAACGGGGATACTATGTAAATACAGACACAACCCCGGGAATACTCTGTAAATACTGACACATTCCCGGGGACACTCTGTAAATACTGACACACACCCAGGGATACTCTGTAAAGAATGTCACACCCCCGGTGATACGAATTAAATACTGACACACCTCCGGGTATAATCTTTAAATACAGACACACACCCGAGGATACACTGTATATACTGACACAACTCCGGGGACATTCTGTACATACTGACACAACCCTGGGGATACTGTGTAATATTGACACACCCCCGGGGATACTATGTAAACACTGACACACCCCCGGGGATAATCTGTAAATACTGACACACCCCCGATGATTCTCTGTAAATACCGACACCCCCCGGGGACAGTTTGTAAATACTGGCACACCCCCGGTGATACTCTGTAATTACTGACACACACCCGGCGATACTCTTTAAATACTGACACACTCCCGTGGATACTCTATAAATTCTGACACACGCCCGGGGATACTCTGTAAATACTGACACACACCCGCGGATAATATTTAAATACTGACACACCCCCGGGGATACTCTATAATTTCTGACACACCCCCGGGGATTCTCTGTAAATACTGGCACACCCCCGGGATACTCTGTAAATAATGACACACCCCCGGGGACACTCTGCAAATACTGGCACCCCCCCGAGGATGCAATATGAATACAGACGCACGACCGGGGAGACTCTGTCAATACTGACACAACTCCGGGGACATTCTTTAAATAATGACACACCCCCGGCGGTATTCTGTAAATACTGTCACACTCCCGGGGACACTCTGTAAACACAGACACACCCCCGAGGATATTCTGTAAATAATGACACACCTCCGGGGACATTCTGTAATTACTGACACAACCCTGGGGCTATTGTGTACATATGGACACACCCCCGGGGATACACTGTAACCACTGACACACCCCCGGAGTGACTCTGTAAATACTGTCACACCCCCGGGATACTCTGTAAATACTGACATACTCCCCGGGGATACTCTGTAAATACTGACACACTCCCGGGCATATTATGTAAATACTGACCCACCTCCCGGCATACACTGTAAATACTGACACACCTCCCGGGGATACTCTGTCAATATTGACACAATTCCAGGGATATTATGTAACTCCTGACACTCCTCCCGCTGATACCCTGAAAATACTGACACACCACCGGGGATACTCTGTAAATACTGCCACAACTCCAGGGAAACTCTGTAAATATTGACACACCCCCGTGGATACTCTGCAAATACTGACACACACCCGTGGATAATCTTTAAATACTGACACACCCCCAGGGATACTCTTTAAATTCTGACACACCCCCGGGGATTCTCTGAAAATACTGACACACCCCCGGGGTTAATCTGTAAATACTGACACACACACGGTGATGCTCTGTAAATTCTGACACACCCCCGGTGATACTCTGTAAATACAGACACCCCCCTGGGGACAGTGTGTAAATACTGGCACAACCCCGGTGATACTCTGTAAATACTGACACACACCTGGTGATACTCTTTAAATTCTGACACACGCCCGGCAATACTCTGTAAATACTGACACACACCCAGTGATAATCTTTAAATACTGACACACCCCCGGGGATACTCTAAAAATTCTGACACACCCCCGGGGATACTCTGTAAATACCGACACACCCCCGGGATACTCTGTAAATAATGCCACACCGAGGGGTTACTCTGTATATACTGACACACCCCCGGGGATACGCTGTAAATACTGACACACCCCCGGGGATACTCTGTAAATACGGACACAGACCCGGGGATAATATTTGAATACTGACACACCCCCGGGGATACTCTTTCAATTCTGACACACCCCCGTAGATACTCTGTAACTACTGACACACCCACGGGGATACTCTGTAATTAATTACACACCCCCGGGGACACTCTTTAAATACTGGCACACCCCCGAGGATAATCTGTGAATACTGAAATAATCCCCGGGGATAACGTGTAAATAATGACACACTCCCGGTGATACTCTGTAAATACTGACACACCCCCAGGGATACCGTGTAAATACTGACACACTTCTGGGATAATCAGTGGATACTGACACAGCCCCAGGGATACACTTTAAATAGTAACACTCCTCTGGGGACACACTGTAATTAATGACACACCCCCGAGGATAATCTGTAAACGCTGACACACCTCTGGGTAAAATCTGTAATACTGACACACCCCCGGGGATACTCTGTAATTACTGACACTATCCCAGGGTTGCTCTGTAAATACTGAGACACCCCCGGGGATACTCCGTAAATAATGAAACACCACCGGGGATACTCTGTAAATAGTGACACACTCCCGGGGATACTCTGTAACTACTGACACCCCCCCGGGGATACTCCGTAAATACTGACACACACCCAGGGATACTCTGCAAATACTGACACATCCCCGGGGACAATCGGTCAATACTGACACACCCCCGGGGATACTCTGAAAATACTGGCATACTCCCCGGGGATACCCTGTAAATACTGACACACTCGCGGGTATACTCTGTAACTACTGACCCACCTCCCGGCATACACTGTAAATACTGACACACCTCCCGGGGATACTCTGTAAATATTGACACAACTCCCGGGATATTCTGTAAATACTGACACAACTCACGCTGATACACTTTAAATATTGACACACCCCTGGGGATATTCTGTAAATACTGACACACCTCCAGGGATACTGTGTAAATACTGACACACTCTCGGGGACACTCTGTAAATACTGACGCACCTCTGTGGTTACTCTGTAAATACTGACACACCCCTGGGGACAATCTGTAAACACTGACACACCCCCAGGAATACTCTGTAAATACTGACACACCCCCGGGAATACTCTGTAAATACTGACACACCCCCGGGGATACTCTAAAAATACTGACACACATTCGGGGATACTCCGTAATTACTGACACCCCCCCGGGTATACTCTGTAAATACTGACACACCCCTGGTTACAATCTGTAAATACTGACACACACCCGGGGATACTGTGTAAATACTGGCAGACCACCGAGGATACACTGTAAATACTGATACACCCCTAGTTACAATCTGTAAATACTGACACACACCCGGGGATACTCTGTAAATACTGGCAGACCGCCGGGGATACTCTGTAAATACTGAAACACCCCTATTTACAATCAGTAAATACAGACACACACCCGGGGATTCTCTGTAAATAATGCCACACCCCCGGCGATAATACTTAAATACTGACACAATCCCAGGGATACTCTGTAAATACTGATACACCCCTAGTTACAATCTGTAAATACTGACACACACCCGGGGATACTCTGTAAATACTGCCACACCACCGGGGATACTCTAAATACTGACACACCCCCGGGGATACGCTTTAATTACAGACACACCCCCGGCAATACTCTGTAAAGACTGACACCGGGGGTGTGTAAATACTGGCACATCCCGGTGATACTCTGTAATTACTGACACACACCCGGCGAGATTCTGTAAATACTGACACACTCCCGTGGATACTCTTTAAATTCTGACACATGCCCGGGGATACTCTGTAAATACTGACACACACCTGCGTTTATCTTTAAATACTGACACACCCCCGAGGATACTCTTTAATTTCGGACACACCCCCGGGGATTCTCTGTAATACTGACACCCCCCCGGGATACTCTGTAAACACTGACACACCCCCGGGGATACTCTAAAAATACTGACACACATCTGGGGAGCCTCTGTAAATACTGACACACGCTCGGGGATACTCCGTAATTACTGACACACCCCCGGGTATACTCTGTAAATACTGACACACCCCTGGTTACAATCTGTAAATACTGACACACACCCGGGGATACTCTGTAAATACTGGCAGACCACCGGGGATACTCTGCAAATACTGATACACCCCTAGTTACAATCTGTAAATACTGACACACATCCGGGGATACTCTGTAAATAATGCCACACCACCGGGGATAATCTAAATACTGACACACCCCCGGGGATACTCTGTAATTACAGACAAACCACCGGTAATACACTGTAAAGACAGGCACCCCCCCGGGGATAGACTGTAAATACTGACACATGCCCGGGGACTTTCTTTAAATACTGATAAACTCCGGGGATACATTGTTATTAATGACACACCCCCGGTGCTTTTCTGTATACACTGACACACCCTCGTGCATACTCTGTAAATACTGGCACACCCCCAGTTATACACTGTAAATTCTGACACACCCCCGATGATTCTCTGTAAATACCGTCACCCCCAGGGGACAGTGTATAAATACTGGCACACCCCCGGTGATACTCTGTAATTACTGACACACACCCGGCGATACTCTGTAAATACTGACACACTCCCGTGGATACTCTTTAAATTCTGACACACGCCCGGGGATACACTGTAAATAATGACACACACCCGCGGATAATCTTTAAATACTGGCACACCCCTGGGGATAATTTTTAATTTCTGACACACCCCCGGGGATTCTCTGTAAATACTGACACACCCACGGGATGCTCTGTACATAATGACACACCCCCACTGACTCTCTGTAAATACTGGCACACTCCCGGTGATACAGTATGAATACAGATGCACCACCGGGGATACTCTGTCAATACTGACACAACTCCGGGGACATTCTGTAAATAATGACACACACCCGGCGGTATACTGTTAATACTGACA
This sequence comes from Somniosus microcephalus, assembly GCF_052327205.1. Taxonomy (NCBI): domain Eukaryota; kingdom Metazoa; phylum Chordata; class Chondrichthyes; order Squaliformes; family Somniosidae; genus Somniosus; species Somniosus microcephalus. The sequence goes on from NW_028225183.1 coordinate 52,584,199, forward strand.
CACTCCCGGGGACACTCTGTAAATACTGGCACACCCCCGAGGATACTCTGTAAATACTGACACACCTCCGGGGACATTCTGTAAATACTGACACAACCCTGGGGATATTGTGTAATTATTGACACACCCCCAGGGATACACTGTAAACACAGACACACCCCAGGAGATACTCAGTAAATATTAACACACCCCCGGAGACACTGTAAATACTGGCACCCCCCCGGGGATACTCTGTAAATACTGACACAACCCCGGGGAAAATCTGTAAATACTGGCACACCCCCGGGGATACTCTGTAAATACTGACATACTCCCCGGGGATACTCTGTAAATACTGACACCCTCCCGGGTATACTCTGTAAATATTGACCCACCTCCCGGCATACACTGTAAATACTGACAAACCTCCCGGGGATACTCTGTAAATACTGACACACCTCCAAGGATATTCTGTAAATATTGACACATCCCCGGGATTACTCTGTAAAAACTGACATACCTCCGGTGTTACTCTGTAAATACTGACACCCCCCCAGGGATACGCTGTAAATACTGACACATCCCCGGGGATGCTCTGTAAATACGGACACACACCCGGGGATAATATTTAAATGTTGACACACCCCCGGGGATACTGTTTAAATTCTGACACACCCCCGTGGATAATGTGTAATACTGACAGACCCACGGGGATACTCTGTAAATAATGACACACTCCCGGGGATAATCTGTAAATACTGACACACCCCCAGGGATACTCTGTAAATACTGACACACTTCTGGGATAATCTGTGGATACTGACACAGCCCCAGGGATACGCTTTTAATAGTAACACACCTCCGGGGACACACTGTAATTAATGACATACCCCCGAGGATAATCTGTAAACTCTGACACACCTCTGGGTAAAATCTGTAATACTGACACACCCCCGGGGATACGCTGTAAATACTGACACTATCCCGGGGTTGCTCTGTAAATACTGAGGCACCTCCGGGTTTACTCTGTAAATGCTGCCAAACCCCCGGGGATACTCAGGAAATAATGAAACACCACCGGGGATACTCTGTAAATACTGACACACTCCCGGGGATACACTGTAAATACTGACACCCCCACGGGGATACTCCGTAAACATTGACACACTCCCAGGGATACTCTGCAAATACTGACACACGCCCGGGGACAATCTGTAAATACTGACACACCCCCGGGGATACTCTGAAAATACTGATACTCCGCCGGGAAGATTCTCTAAATACAGACACACAGCCGGGGATACTCCGTAATTACTGACACAACCGCGGGTATACTCTGTAAATACTGGCACACCCCTGGTAACAATCTGTAAGTACTGACACACACCTGGGGATATTCTGTAATTACTGGCACACCACCGGGGATACTCTGTAAATATTGATACACCCCTGGTTACAATCTGTAAATACTGACACACACCCGGGGATACTCTGTAAATACTGGCACACAAACGGGGATACTATGTAAATACAGACACAACCCCGGGAATACTCTGTAAATACTGACACATTCCCGGGGACACTCTGTAAATACTGACACACACCCAGGGATACTCTGTAAAGAATGTCACACCCCCGGTGATACGAATTAAATACTGACACACCTCCGGGTATAATCTTTAAATACAGACACACACCCGAGGATACACTGTATATACTGACACAACTCCGGGGACATTCTGTACATACTGACACAACCCTGGGGATACTGTGTAATATTGACACACCCCCGGGGATACTATGTAAACACTGACACACCCCCGGGGATAATCTGTAAATACTGACACACCCCCGATGATTCTCTGTAAATACCGACACCCCCCGGGGACAGTTTGTAAATACTGGCACACCCCCGGTGATACTCTGTAATTACTGACACACACCCGGCGATACTCTTTAAATACTGACACACTCCCGTGGATACTCTATAAATTCTGACACACGCCCGGGGATACTCTGTAAATACTGACACACACCCGCGGATAATATTTAAATACTGACACACCCCCGGGGATACTCTATAATTTCTGACACACCCCCGGGGATTCTCTGTAAATACTGGCACACCCCCGGGATACTCTGTAAATAATGACACACCCCCGGGGACACTCTGCAAATACTGGCACCCCCCCGAGGATGCAATATGAATACAGACGCACGACCGGGGAGACTCTGTCAATACTGACACAACTCCGGGGACATTCTTTAAATAATGACACACCCCCGGCGGTATTCTGTAAATACTGTCACACTCCCGGGGACACTCTGTAAACACAGACACACCCCCGAGGATATTCTGTAAATAATGACACACCTCCGGGGACATTCTGTAATTACTGACACAACCCTGGGGCTATTGTGTACATATGGACACACCCCCGGGGATACACTGTAACCACTGACACACCCCCGGAGTGACTCTGTAAATACTGTCACACCCCCGGGATACTCTGTAAATACTGACATACTCCCCGGGGATACTCTGTAAATACTGACACACTCCCGGGCATATTATGTAAATACTGACCCACCTCCCGGCATACACTGTAAATACTGACACACCTCCCGGGGATACTCTGTCAATATTGACACAATTCCAGGGATATTATGTAACTCCTGACACTCCTCCCGCTGATACCCTGAAAATACTGACACACCACCGGGGATACTCTGTAAATACTGCCACAACTCCAGGGAAACTCTGTAAATATTGACACACCCCCGTGGATACTCTGCAAATACTGACACACACCCGTGGATAATCTTTAAATACTGACACACCCCCAGGGATACTCTTTAAATTCTGACACACCCCCGGGGATTCTCTGAAAATACTGACACACCCCCGGGGTTAATCTGTAAATACTGACACACACACGGTGATGCTCTGTAAATTCTGACACACCCCCGGTGATACTCTGTAAATACAGACACCCCCCTGGGGACAGTGTGTAAATACTGGCACAACCCCGGTGATACTCTGTAAATACTGACACACACCTGGTGATACTCTTTAAATTCTGACACACGCCCGGCAATACTCTGTAAATACTGACACACACCCAGTGATAATCTTTAAATACTGACACACCCCCGGGGATACTCTAAAAATTCTGACACACCCCCGGGGATACTCTGTAAATACCGACACACCCCCGGGATACTCTGTAAATAATGCCACACCGAGGGGTTACTCTGTATATACTGACACACCCCCGGGGATACGCTGTAAATACTGACACACCCCCGGGGATACTCTGTAAATACGGACACAGACCCGGGGATAATATTTGAATACTGACACACCCCCGGGGATACTCTTTCAATTCTGACACACCCCCGTAGATACTCTGTAACTACTGACACACCCACGGGGATACTCTGTAATTAATTACACACCCCCGGGGACACTCTTTAAATACTGGCACACCCCCGAGGATAATCTGTGAATACTGAAATAATCCCCGGGGATAACGTGTAAATAATGACACACTCCCGGTGATACTCTGTAAATACTGACACACCCCCAGGGATACCGTGTAAATACTGACACACTTCTGGGATAATCAGTGGATACTGACACAGCCCCAGGGATACACTTTAAATAGTAACACTCCTCTGGGGACACACTGTAATTAATGACACACCCCCGAGGATAATCTGTAAACGCTGACACACCTCTGGGTAAAATCTGTAATACTGACACACCCCCGGGGATACTCTGTAATTACTGACACTATCCCAGGGTTGCTCTGTAAATACTGAGACACCCCCGGGGATACTCCGTAAATAATGAAACACCACCGGGGATACTCTGTAAATAGTGACACACTCCCGGGGATACTCTGTAACTACTGACACCCCCCCGGGGATACTCCGTAAATACTGACACACACCCAGGGATACTCTGCAAATACTGACACATCCCCGGGGACAATCGGTCAATACTGACACACCCCCGGGGATACTCTGAAAATACTGGCATACTCCCCGGGGATACCCTGTAAATACTGACACACTCGCGGGTATACTCTGTAACTACTGACCCACCTCCCGGCATACACTGTAAATACTGACACACCTCCCGGGGATACTCTGTAAATATTGACACAACTCCCGGGATATTCTGTAAATACTGACACAACTCACGCTGATACACTTTAAATATTGACACACCCCTGGGGATATTCTGTAAATACTGACACACCTCCAGGGATACTGTGTAAATACTGACACACTCTCGGGGACACTCTGTAAATACTGACGCACCTCTGTGGTTACTCTGTAAATACTGACACACCCCTGGGGACAATCTGTAAACACTGACACACCCCCAGGAATACTCTGTAAATACTGACACACCCCCGGGAATACTCTGTAAATACTGACACACCCCCGGGGATACTCTAAAAATACTGACACACATTCGGGGATACTCCGTAATTACTGACACCCCCCCGGGTATACTCTGTAAATACTGACACACCCCTGGTTACAATCTGTAAATACTGACACACACCCGGGGATACTGTGTAAATACTGGCAGACCACCGAGGATACACTGTAAATACTGATACACCCCTAGTTACAATCTGTTAATTCTGACACACACCCGGGGATACTCTGTAAATACTGCCACACCAATGGGGATACTCTAAATACTGACAAATCCCCGGGGATACTCTGTAATTACAGACAAACCACCGGTAATACTCTGTAAAGACTGGCGCCCCCCCCCGGGGATACGATGTAAATACTGACATACATCCGTGTATACTCTGTAATACTGACAGCCCCCGGGGATGCTCTGTAAATACCCACACACCTCCGGGGATACTGTGTTAATACTGACACACCCTCCGGGGCACTCTGTAATTACTGACACACCCCCCGGGTGCACTCTGTAAATAATGACACACGTCCGGTGATATTTTGTAAATACTGACACATTCCCGGGGATACTCTGCAAACACTGACACACCCCCGGGGACACTCTGTAAATACTGACGCACCTCCGGGGATATTCTGTATATACTGACACACCCCCGGGGATACACTGTAAATACTGACACACGCCCGGGGACTTTCTTTAAATACTGAAAAACTCCGGGGATACACTGTTATCTGTGTTATTCTGTAAATACTGACACACTCCCATGCATACTTTGTAAATACTGGCACACCCCCAGTTATACTCTGTAAATTCTGACACATCCCGAGGATACTTTGTAAATATTGACACAACTCCCGGGATATTCTGTAAAGACTGACACGCCTCCCACTGATACTCTTTAAATACTGACACACCCCCGGGAATACTCTGTAAATACTGACACACCTCCAGGGATATTCTGTAAATACTGACACATCCCTGGGATTACTCTGCTAAAACTGACACACCCCCGGGGGCACTCTGTAAATACTGACGCACCTCCGTGGTTACTCTGTAAATACTGACACAACCCCGGGGTTACTCTGTAAAAACTGACACATCCCCGGGGATACTCTGTAAATATGGACACACACCCGGGGATAATATTTAAATACTGACACACCCCCGGGGATACTGTTTAAATTCTGACACACCCCCGTGGATACTCTTTAATACTGACAGACCCACGGGGATACTCTGTAAATAATTACACATCCCCGGGGACACTCTGTAAATACTGGCACACCCCCGAGGATACTCTGTGAATACTGAAACAATCCCTGGGGATAATGTGTAAATAATGACACACTCCCGGGGATAGTCTGTAAATACTGACACACCCCCAGGGCTACTGTGTAAATACTGACACGCTTCTGCGATAATCTGTGGATACTGACACAGCCCCAGGGATACTCTTTTAATAGTAACACACCTCCGGGGACACACTGTAATTAATGACACACCCCCGAGGATAATCTGTAAACTCTGACACACCTCCAGGGAAACTCTGTAATACTGACACTCCCCCGGGGATACTCTGTAAATACTGACATTATCCCGGCGTTGCTCTGCAAATACTGAGACACGCCTGGGGTTACTCTGTAAATACTGCCACACCCCCGGGGATACTCTGTAAATAATGAAACACCACCGGGGATACTCTGCAAGTACTGACACACCCCCGGGGACAATCTGTAAATACTGACACCCCCCCGGTTATATTCTGAAAATACTGACACTCCTCCGGGGAGACTCTCGAAATACAGGCACACGCCCGGGGATACTCCGTAATTACTGACACAACCCCGGGTATACTCTGTAATACTGACACACCACCGGGGATACTCTGTAAATATTGATACACCCCTGGTTACAATCTGTAAATACTGACACACACCCGGGGATACTCTGTAAATACTGGCACACAACCGGGGATACTATGTAAATACTGACACACCTCCGGGTATAATCTTTAAATACAGACACAACCCCGGGGATAATCTTTAAATACTGACACAACTCCGGGGACATTCTGTACATACTGACACAACCCTGGGGATATTGTGTAAACATTGACACACCCTCGGGGATACTCTGTAAACACTGGCACATCCCCGGTGATACTCTGTAATTACTGACACACACCCGGCGATACTCTGTAAATACTGACACACTCCCGTGGATACTCTTTAAATTCTGACACATGCCCGGGGATACTCTGTAAATACTGACACACACCCACGGATAAACTTTAAATACTGTCACAACCCCGGGGACACACTTTAATTTCTGACACACCCCCGGGGATTCTCTGTAAATACTGACACACCCCCGGGATACTCTGTAAATAATGACACACCCCCGGGGACACTCTGCAAATATTGGCACACCCCCGAGGATACATTATGCATACAGACGCACCACCGTGGATACTCTGACAATACTGACACAACTCCGGGGACATTCTGTAAATAATGAAACACCCCTGGCAGTATTCTGTAAATACTGTCACACTCCCGGGGACCCTCTGTAAACACTGACACCCCCCCGAGGATACTCTGTAAATACTGACACACCTCCGGGGACATTCTGTAAATACTGTCACACCCCCGGGGATACTCTGTAAATGCTGACATACACCCCGGGGATACTCTGTAAATACTGACACACTCCCGGGTATATTCTGTAAATACTGACCCACCTCCCGGCATAAACTGTAAACACTGACACACCTCCCGGGGATACTCTGTCAATGTGGACACAATTCCCGGGATATTATGTAAATACTGACACTCCTCCCGCTGATACCCTGAAAATACAGACAAACCCCCGGGGATACTCTGTAAATACTGACATACATCCAGGGAAACTTTAAATACTGACCCACCCCCGCGGATACTCTGCAAATACTGACACACACCCGTGGATAATTTTTAAATACTGACACACCCCCGGCGATACTCCTTAAATTCTGACACACCCCCGGGGATACTCTGAAAATACTGAGACACCCCCGGGGTTACTCTGTAAATACTGACACACACACGGTGATACTCTGTAAATTCTGACACTCCACCGGTGATACTCTGTAAATACAGACACCCCCCCGGGGACAGTTTGTAAATACTGGCACAGACCCGGTGATACTCTGTAAATACTGACACACACCTCCAGGGAAACTCTGTAAATACTGACACACCCCCGGCGATATTCTGTAAATAATGACACACACCCGAGGATATTATTTAAATACTGACACACCCCCGGGGATACTCTTTAAATTCTGACACACCCCCGGGGATACTCTGTAAATACTGACACACCACCGGGATACTCTGTAAATAATGACACACCTCCGGGGTCACTCTGTAAATTACTGACACACCCCCGGGGATACGGGGCAAATACTGACACACCCCCGGGGATACTCTGCAAATATGGACACAGACCCGGGGATAATATTTGAATACTGACTCCCCCCCGGGGATACTCTTTAAATTCTGACACACCCCCGTGGATACTCTGTAACTACTGACACACCAACGGGGATACTCTGTAAATAATTACACCCCCCCGGGGACACTCTGTAAATACTGGAACATCCCCGAGGATAATCTGTGAATACTGAAACAATCCCCGAGGATAATGTGTAAATAATGACACACTCCCGGGGTACTCTGTAAATACTGACACACCCCAAGGGATACTCTGTAAATACTGACACACTTCTGGGGTAATCTGTGGATACTGACACAGCCCCAGGGATACTCTGTAAACACTGACACACTCCCGGGTTGCTCTGTAAATACTGAGAACCCCCGGGGTTACTCTGTAAATACTGCCACACCCCCGGGGATACTCTGTAAATAATGAAACACCACCGGGGATACTCTGTAAATACTGACACACTCCCGGGGATACTCTGTAAATACTGACACATCCCCGGGGATATTCTGTAAATACTGACAGCCCCCCGGGGATATTCTGTAGATACTGACACAATCCCGGGGTTGCTCTGTAAATACTGAGACACCCCCGGGGTTAATCTGTAAATAGTGACACACCCCCGGGGATACTCTGTAAATAATGAAACACCACCGGGGTTACTCTGTAAATACTGACACACTCCCGGGGATACTCTGTAAATACTGACAAACCCACGGGGACAATCTGCAAATACAGACACACCCCCGGGGATACTCTGAAAATACTGACACACCTCCGGGGAGACTCTCTAAATAGAGACACACGCCTGGGGATACTCCGTAATTACTGACACAACCCCGGGTGTACACTGCAAACACTGACACACCCCTGGTATCAATCTGTAAATACTGGCACACCACCTGGGATATTCTGTAAATACTGATACACTCCTGGTTACAATCTGTAAATACAGACACACAAACGGGGATACCCTGTAAAGACAGGCACCGCCCCGGGGATATGATGTAAATATTGACACAACTCCGGGTATAATCTGTAAATACAGACACACCCCCGGGGATACTCTGTAAATATTGACACACCTCCGGGGACATTCTTTACATACTGTCACAGCCCTGGGGATATTGTGTAAATATTGACACACCCCCGGGGATACTCTGTAAACACTGACACCCCCCGGGGATGCTCTGTAAATACTGACACACCCCCGGAGACACTCTGTAAATACTGAAACAATCCCCAGGGATAATCGATAAATACTGGCACACCCCCTGGTATAATCTGTAAATACTGACACAACCCCGGGGATACTCTGTAAATACTGACACAATCCCCGGGGGTACTCTGTAAATACTGACACCCTCCCTGGGATACTCTGTATATACTGACACACCTCCCGGCATAAACTGTAAATACTGACACTCCTAACCGAGGATATTCTGTAAATACTGACACAACCCCCGGGCATTCTCTGTAAATACTGAGACATCCCCGGGGATACTCTGTAAATACTGACACACCACCGGGGACACTCTAAATACTGACCCACCCCCGGGGATACTCTGTAATTACAGACACACCCCCGGTAATACTCTGTAAAGACTGACACCCCCCCGGGGATACGATGTAAATACTGACACACCTTCACATATACTCTGTAATACTGACAGCCCCCCGGGTATGCTCTGTAAATACCCACACCCTCCGGGGCACTCTGTAAATAATGACAAACCCCCGGGGGCACTCTGTAAATAGTGACACACGTCCGGTGGTATTCTGTAAATACTGACATACACCCGGGGATACTCTGCAAATACTGACACAGCCCCGGGGACACTCTGAAAATACTGACGCTCCTCCGGGGATAGTCTGTATATACTGACACACGCCCGGGGATACATTGTAAATACTGACACACGCCCGGGGACTTTCTTGAAATACTGACAAACTCCAGGGATACACTGTTATTACTGACACACCCCCGGTTATACTCTGTAAATTCTGACACACCCCCGATGATTCTCTGTAAATACTGACATCTCCGGGGACAGTGTGTAAAGACTGGCACACCCCCGGTGATACTCTGTAATTACTGACACACACCCGGCGAGACTCTGTAAATACTGACACACTCCCGTGGATATCTTTAAATTCTGACACACGCCCGGGGATACTATGTAAATATTGACACACACCCACGATTATCTTTAAATTCTGACACACCCTCGGGGATACTCTTTAATTTCGGACACAAGCCCGGGGATTCTCTGTAAATACTGACACACCCCCGGGATACACTGTAAATAATGACACACCCCCGGGAGCACACTGTAAATACTGGCACACTCCCGAGGATACACTATGAATAGAGACGCACCACCGAGGATACACTATGAATACTGACACAACTCCGGGGACAATCTGTAAATAATGACACACACCCGGCATTATTCTGTAAATATTGACACAACTCCCGGGGTATTCTGTAAATACTGACACACCTCACGCTGAAACACTTTAAATATTGACACAGCCCTGGGGATACTCTGTAAATACTGACACACCTCCAGGGATGCTCTGTAAATACTGACACACTTTCGGGGACACTCTGTAAATACAGCGCACCTCTGTGGTTACTCTGTCAATACTGACACAACTCCGGGGACATTCTGTAAATAATGACACACCCCTGGCAGTAATCTGCAAATACTGTCACACTCCCGGGGACACTCTGTAAACACTGACACACCCCCGAGGATACTCTGTAAATACTGACACACCTCCGGGGACATTCTATAAATACTGTCACACCCCCGGGGATAATCTGTAAATACTGACATACACCCCGGGGATACTCTGTAAATACTGACACACTCCCGGGTATATTCTGTAAATACTGACCCACCTCCCGGCATAAACTTTAAACACTGACACACCTCCCGGGGATACTCTATCAATGTTGACACAATTCCCGGGATATTATGTAAATACTGACACTCCTCCCGCTGATACCCTGAAAATACAGACACACCCCCGGGGATACTCTGTAAATACTGACATACATCCAGGGAAACTCTGTAAATACTGACACACCCCCGCGGATACTCTGCAAATACTGACACACACCCGTGGATACTCTTTAAAATCTGACACACCCCCGGGGATACTCTGAAAATACTGACACACCCCCGGGGTTACGCTGTAAATACTGACACACACACGGGGATACTCTGTAAATTCTGACACACCACTGGTGATACTCTGTAAATACAGACACCCCCCCGGGGACAGTGTGTAAATACAGGCACACACCCGGTGAAACTCTGTAAATACTGACACACACCTCCAGGGAAACTCTGTAAATACTGACACACCCCCGGCGATACTCTGTAAATACTGACACACACCCGAGGATATACTTTAAATACTGACACACCCTCGGGGATAATCTTTAAATTCTGACACACCCCCGGGGATAATCTGTAAACACTGACACACCACCGGGATACTCTGTAAATAATGACACACCTCCTGGGTTACTCTGTATATAGTGACACACCCCCGGGGATACACTGCAAATACTGACACACCCCCGGGGACACTCTGCAAATACGGACACAGACCCGGGGATAATATTTGAATACTGACAGCCCCCCGGGATACTCTTTCAATTTTGACACACCCCCGTGGATACTCTGTAACTACTGACACACCAACGGGGATACTCTGTAAATAATTACACCGCCCCGGGGACACTCTGTAAATACTGGTACATCCCCGAGGATAATCTGTGAATACTGAAACAATCCCTGAGGATAATGTGCAAATAATGACACACTCCCGGGGATACTCTGTAAATACTGACACACTCCCGGGGATACTCTGTAAATACTGACACACCCCCGGGGATACTCTGTAAATATTGACACAATCCCGGGGTTGCTCTGTAAATACTGAGACACCCCCGGGGTTAACCTGTAAATACTGACACACCCCCGGGGATACTCTGTAAATAATGAAACACCACCGGGGTTACTCTGTAAATGCTGTCACACTCCCGGGGATTCTCTGTAAATACTGACAAACCCACGGGGACAATCTGCAAATACAGACACACCCTCGGGGATACTCTGGAAATACTGACACACCTCCGGGGAGACTCTCTAAATACAGACACAACCCCGGGTATACACTGCAACACTGACGCACCCCTGGTATCAATCTGTAAATACTGACACACACCTGGGGATACTCTGTAAATACTGGCACACTACATGGGATACTCTGTAAATACTGATACACCCCTGGTTACAATCTGTAAATACAGACACACAAACGGGGATACTCTGTAAAGACTGGCACCGCCCCGGGGATACGATGTAAATATTGACACACCTCCGGGTATAATCTGTAAATACAGACACACCCCCGGGGATGCGCTGTAAATACTGACACACCCCCGGGGACTTTCTTTACATACTGACACAGCCTTGGGGATATTGTGTAAATATTGACACACCCCCGGGGATACTCTGTAAACACTGACACCCCACCGGGGATACTCTGTAAATACTGACACACCCCCGGAGACACTCTGTAAATACTGGCACACAACCGAGGATACACTATGAATACTGACACAACTCCGGGGACAATCTGTAAATAATGACACACACCCGGCATTATTCTGTAAATACTGGCACACTCCCGGGGGCACTCTGTAAATACTGACACACACCCGAGGATACTCTGTAAATACTGACACACCTCCCGGGACATTCTGTAAATACTGACACAACCCTGGGGATATTGTGTAAATATTGACACACTCCCGGGGTTACACTGTAAACACAGACATACCACAGGAGATACTCTGTAAATACCGACACACACCCGGAGACACTCTGTAAATACTGGCACCCCTCCCCCCCCGGGGATACTCTGTAAATACTGACACAATCCCCGGGGATAAACTGTAAATACTGACACAACCCCGGGGACATACTGTAAAAACTGGCACACCCCCGGGGATACTCTGTCAATACTGACCCACCTCCCGGCATACACTGTAAATACTGACACACCTCCCCGGGATACTCTGTAAATATTGACACAACTCCCGGGATATTCTGTAAATACTGACACACCTCACGCTGATACACTTTAAATACTGACACACCCCTGGGGATACTCTGTAAATACTGACACACCTCCAGGGGTACTCTGTAAATACTGACACAATTTCGGGGACACTCTGTAAATACTGCGCACCTCTGTGGTTACTCTGTAAATACTGACACACCCCTGGGGATACTAGTTAAATACTGACACAATCCCAGGGATATTCTGTAAATACTGACACACCCCCGGGGAGCCTCGGTAAATACTGGCACACGCCCGGGGATACTCCGTCATTCCTGACACACCCCCGGGTATACTCTTTAAACACTGACTCACCCCTGGTTACAATCTGTAAATACTGACACACACCCGGGGATACTCTGTAAATACTGGCAGACCACTTGGGATACTCTGTAAATACTGATACTCCCCTAGTTACAATCTGTAAATACTGACACACACCCGGGAACTCTCTGTAAATACTGCAACACCACCGTGGATACTCTAAATACTGACACTCCCCCGGGGATACTCTGTAATTACAGACAAACCACCGGTAATACTCTGTAAAGACTGGCACCCTCCCGGGGATACAATGTAAATACTGACACACCTCCGTGTATACTCTGTAATACTGACAGCCCCCCGGGGATGCTCTGCAAATACCCACACACCTCCGGGGATACAGTGTAAATACTGACGCACCCTCCAGGGCACTCTGTAAATACTGACACCCCCCCAGGGGCACTCTGTAAATAATGACACACGTCCGGTGGTATTCTGTAAATACTGACACACTCCCGGGGATACTCTGCAAACACTGACACACCCCCGGGGACACTCTGCAAATACTGACGCACCTCCGGGGATATTCTGTATATATGACACACCCCTGGCGATACACTGTAAATACTGACACACGCCCAGGGGCATTCTTTAAATACTGACAAACTCCGGGGATACACTGTTATTACTGACACACCCCCGGTGTTATTCTGTAAAGACTGACACACCCCCGTGCATAATCTGTAAATACTGGCACACCCCCAGTTATACTCTGTAAATTCTGACACACCCGCGATGATTCTCTGTAAATACCGACACCCCCCGGGGACAGTGTGTAAACACTGGCACACCCCCGGTGATATCTGTAATTACTGACACACACCCGGCGATACTCTGTAAATACTGACACACTCCCGTGGGTACTCTTTAAATTCTGACCCACGCCCGGGGATACTCTGTAAATAATGACACACACCCGCGGATAATCTTTAAATACTGACACACACCTGGGGATACTCTTTAATTTCTGACACACCCCCGGGGATTCTCTGTAAATACTGACACACCCACGGGATACTCTTTAATTAATGACACACCCCTGGGGACACTCTGTAAATACTGGCACACTCCCGACGATACACTATGAATACAGACGCACCACCGGGGATACTCTGTCAATACTGACACAACTCTGGGGACATTCTGTAAATAATGACACACCCCCGGTGGTATTCTGTTAATACTGACACACTCCCGGGGACACTCTGTAAATACTGACACACCCCCGAGGATATTCTGTGAATACTGACACACCTCCGGGGACATTCTGTAAATACTGACACAACCCTGGGGATATTGTGTAAATATTGACACACCACCGGGGATACACTGTAAAAACTGACTCACCCCAGGAGATACTCAGTAAATATTAACACAGCCCCGGAAACAATCTGTAAATACTGGCACCCCCCCGGGGATACTCTGAAAATACTGACACAATCCCCGGGGATAAACTGTAAATACTGACACACCCCCGGGATAATCTGTAATTACTGACACAACCCCGGGGACACTCTGAAAATACCGACACACCCCCGGGGATACTCTGTAAATACTGACATACTCCCCGGGGATACTCTGTAAATACTGACACCCTCCCGGGTATACTCTGTAAACACTGACTCACCTCCCGGCATACACTGTAAATACTGTCACACCTCCCGGGGATACTCTGTAATTATTGACACACCCCCGGGGATACTCTGTAAATACTGCCACACGCCCGGGGATACTCTGCAAATAATTGAACACCACCGGGGATACTCTGTAAATAATGACACACTCCGGGGGATACTTTTTAAATACTGACACACCCCCGGGGATACTCCGTAAATACTGACACACACCCAGGGATATTCTGCAAATACTGACACACCCCCGGGGACAATCTGTAAATACTGACACACCCCCGGGGATACTCTGAAAATACTGACACTCCTCCGGGGAGACTCTCTAAATACAGACACACGCCCGGGGATACTCCGTAATTACTGACACAACACCAGGTATACTCTGTAATTACTGGCACACCACCGGGGATACACTGTAAATATTGATACACCCCTGGTTACAATCTGTAAATACTGACACACACCCGGGGATACAATTCACAATTCAAATCGCTTTATTGGCATGATTAGTTACATCTTATGTTGCCAAAGCAACAAAATACATTTATGGTTGAGCACATAAACGCAGTTCTATTCATACAGTGTATAAACAGGTATATCCCTGAGGTATATACATTCGCATTGTTTATATATATTCATTTCTTAGTTTACTGGTTGTCCCTCTGTAAATACTGACACACCCACGGGATACTCTTTAATTAATGACACACCCCTGGGGACACTCTGTAAATACTGGCACACTCCCGACGATACACTATGAATACAGACGCACCACCGGGGATACTCTGTCAATACTGACACAACTCTGGGGACCTTCTGTAAATAATGACACACCCCCGGTGGTATTCTGTTAATACTGACACACTCCCGGGGACACTCTGTAAATACTGACACACCCCCGAGGATATTCTGTGAATACTGACACACCTCCGGGGACATTCTGTAAATACTGACACAACCCTGGGGATATTGTGTAAATATTGACACACCACCGGGGATACACTGTAAAAACTGACTCACCCCAGGAGATACTCAGTAAATATTAACACAGCCCCGGAAACAATCTGTAAATACTGGCACCCCCCCGGGGATACTCTGAAAATACTGACACAATCCCCGGGGATAAACTGTAAATACTGACACACCCCCGGGATAATCTGTAATTACTGACACAACCCCGGGGACACTCTGAAAATACCGACACACCCCCGGGGATACTCTGTAAATACTGACATACTCCCCGGGGATACTCTGTAAATACTGACACCCTCCCGGGTATACTCTGTAAACACTGACTCACCTCCCGGCATACACTGTAAATACTGTCACACCTCCCGGGGATACTCTGTAATTATTGACACACCCCCGGGGATACTCTGTAAATACTGCCACACGCCCGGGGATACTCTGCAAATAATTGAACACCACCGGGGATACTCTGTAAATAATGACACACTCCGGGGGATACTTTTTAAATACTGACACACCCCCGGGGATACTCCGTAAATACTGACACACACCCAGGGATATTCTGCAAATACTGACACACCCCCGGGGACAATCTGTAAATACTGACACACCCCCGGGGATACTCTGAAAATACTGACACTCCTCCGGGGAGACTCTCTAAATACAGACACACGCCCGGGGATACTCCGTAATTACTGACACAACACCAGGTATACTCGGTAATTACTGGCACACCACCGGGGATACACTGTAAATATTGATACACCCCTGGTTACAATCTGTAAATACTGACACACACCCGGGGATACAATTCACAATTCAAATCGCTTTATTGGCATGATTAGTTACATCTTATGTTGCCAAAGCAACAAAATACATTTATGGTTGAGCACATAAACGCAGTTCTATTCATACAGTGTATAAACAGGTATATCCCTGAGGTATATACATTCGCATTGTTTATATATATTCATTTCTTAGTTTACTGGTTGTCCCTCTGTAAATACTGACACACCCCCGGGAATACTCTGTAAATACTGACACACACCCGGGGATACTCTGTAAAGACTGGCACCGCCCCGGGGATACGATGTAAATATTGACACACCTCCGGGTATAATCTGTAAATACAGACACACCCCCGGGGATGCGCTGTAAATACTGACACACCCCCGGGGACTTTCTTTACATACTGACACAGCCTTGGGGATATTGTGTAAATATTGACACACCCCCGGGGATACTCTGTAAACACTGACACCCCACCGGGGATACTCTGTAAATACTGACACACCCCCGGAGACACTCTGTAAATACTGGCACACTCCCGAGGATACACTATGAATACTGACACAACTCCGGGGACAATCTGTAAATAATGACACACACCCGGCATTATTCTGTAAATACTGGCACACTCCCGGGGGCACTCTGTAAATACTGACACACACCCGAGGATACTCTGTAAATACTGACACAACTCCCGGGACATTCTGTAAATACTGACACAACCCTGGGGATATTGTGTAAATATTGACACACTCCCGGGGTTACACTGTAAACACAGACATACCACAGGAGATACTCTGTAAATACCGACACACACCCGGAGACACTCTGTAAATACTGGCACCCCCCCCCCCCCCGGGGATACTCTGTAAATACTGACACAATCCCCGGGGATAAACTGTAAATACTGACACAACCCCGGGGACATACTGTAAAAACTGGCACACCCCCGGGGATACTCTGTCAATACTGACACAACTCCCGGGATATTCTGTAAATACTGACACACCTCACGCTGATACACTTTAAATACTGACACACCCCTGGGGATACTCTGTAAATACTGACACACCTCCAGGGGTACTCTGTAAATACTGACACAATTTCGGGGACACTCTGTAAATACTGCGCACCTCTGTGGTTACTCTGTAAATACTGACACACCCCTGGGGATACTAGTTAAATACTGACACAATCCCAGGGATATTCTGTAAATACTGACACACCCCCGGGGAGCCTCGGTAAATACTGGCACACGCCCGGGGATACTCCGTCATTCCTGACACACCCCCGGGTATACTCTTTAAACACTGACTCACCCCTGGTTACAATCTGTAAATACTGACACACACCCGGGGATACTCTGTAAATACTGGCAGACCACTTGGGATACTCTGTAAATACTGATACACCCCTAGTTACAATCTGTAAATACTGACACACACCCGGGAACTCTCTGTAAATACTGCAACACCACCGTGGATACTCTAAATACTGACACTCCCCCGGGGATACTCTGTAATTACAGACAAACCACCGGTAATACTCTGTAAAGACTGGCACCCTCCCGGGGATACAATGTAAATACTGACACACCTCCGTGTATACTCTGTAATACTGACAGCCCCCCGGGGATGCTCTGCAAATACCCACACACCTCCGGGGATACAGTGTAAATACTGACGCACCCTCCAGGGCACTCTGTAAATACTGACACCCCCCCAGGGGCACTCTGTAAATAATGACACACGTCCGGTGGTATTCTGTAAATACTGACACACTCCCGGGGATACTCTGCAAACACT
Organism: Somniosus microcephalus; assembly: GCF_052327205.1. Taxonomy (NCBI): domain Eukaryota; kingdom Metazoa; phylum Chordata; class Chondrichthyes; order Squaliformes; family Somniosidae; genus Somniosus; species Somniosus microcephalus. The sequence continues at coordinate 52,602,777 of NW_028225183.1, forward strand.
GACACACCCCCGGGGACACTCTGCAAATACTGACGCACCTCCGGGGATATTCTGTATATATGACACACCCCTGGCGATACACTGTAAATACTGACACACGCCCAGGGGCATTCTTTAAATACTGACAAACTCCGGGGATACACTGTTATTACTGACACACCCCCGGTGTTATTCTGTAAAGACTGACACACCCCCGTGCATAATCTGTAAATACTGGCACACCCCCAGTTATACTCTGTAAATTCTGACACACCCGCGATGATTCTCTGTAAATACCGACACCCCCCGGGGACAGTGTGTAAACACTGGCACACCCCCGGTGATATCTGTAATTACTGACACACACCCGGCGATACTCTGTAAATACTGACACACTCCCGTGGGTACTCTTTAAATTCTGACCCACGCCCGGGGATACTCTGTAAATAATGACACACACCCGCGGATAATCTTTAAATACTGACACACACCTGGGGATACTCTTTAATTTCTGACACACCCCCGGGGTTTCTCTGTAAATACTGACACACCCACGGGATACTCTTTAATTAATGACACACCCCTGGGGACACTCTGTAAATACTGGCACACTCCCGACGATACACTATGAATACAGACGCACCACCGGGGATACTCTGTCAATACTGACACAACTCTGGGGACATTCTGTAAATAATGACACACCCCCGGTGGTATTCTGTTAATACTGACACACTCCCGGGGACACTCTGTAAATACTGACACACCCCCGAGGATATTCTGTGAATACTGACACACCTCCGGGGACATTCTGCAAATACTGACACAACCCTGGGGATATTGTGTAAATATTGACACACCACCGGGGATACACTGTAAAAACTGACTCACCCCAGGAGATACTCAGTAAATATTAACACAGCCCCGGAAACAATCTGTAAATACTGGCACCCCCCCGGGGATACTCTGAAAATACTGACACAATCCCCGGGGATAAACTGTAAATACTGACACACCCCCGGGATAATCTGTAATTACTGACACAACCCCGGGGACACTCTGAAAATACCGACACACCCCCGGGGATACTCTGTAAATACTGACATACTCCCCGGGGATACTCTGTAAATACTGACACCCTCCCGGGTATACTCTGTAAACACTGACTCACCTCCCGGCATACACTGTAAATACTGTCACACCTCCCGGGGATACTCTGTAATTATTGACACACCCCCGGGGATACTCTGTAAATACTGCCACACGCCCGGGGATACTCTGCAAATAATTGAACACCACCGGGGATACTCTGTAAATAATGACACACTCCGGGGGATACTTTTTAAATACTGACACACCCCCGGGGATACTCCGTAAATACTGACACACACCCAGGGATATTCTGCAAATACTGACACACCCCCGGGGACAATCTGTAAATACTGACACACCCCCGGGGATACTCTGAAAATACTGACACTCCTCCGGGGAGACTCTCTAAATACAGACACACGCCCGGGGATACTCCGTAATTACTGACACAACACCAGGTATACTCTGTAATTACTGGCACACCACCGGGGATACACTGTAAATATTGATACACCCCTGGTTACAATCTGTAAATACTGACACACACCCGGGGATACAATTCACAATTCAAATCGCTTTATTGGCATGATTAGTTACATCTTATGTTGCCAAAGCAACAAAATACATTTATGGTTGAGCACATAAACGCAGTTCTATTCATACAGTGTATAAACAGGTATATCCCTGAGGTATATACATTCGCATTGTTTATATATATTCATTTCTTAGTTTACTGGTTGTCCCTCTGTAAATACTGACACACCCACGGGATACTCTTTAATTAATGACACACCCCTGGGGACACTCTGTAAATACTGGCACACTCCCGACGATACACTATGAATACAGACGCACCACCGGGGATACTCTGTCAATACTGACACAACTCTGGGGACATTCTGTAAATAATGACACACCCCCGGTGGTATTCTGTTAATACTGACACACTCCCGGGGACACTCTGTAAATACTGACACACCCCCGAGGATATTCTGTGAATACTGACACACCTCCGGGGACATTCTGTAAATACTGACACAACCCTGGGGATATTGTGTAAATATTGACACACCACCGGGGATACACTGTAAAAACTGACTCACCCCAGGAGATACTCAGTAAATATTAACACAGCCCCGGAAACAATCTGTAAATACTGGCACCCCCCCGGGGATACTCTGAAAATACTGACACAATCCCCGGGGATAAACTGTAAATACTGACACACCCCCGGGATAATCTGTAATTACTGACACAACCCCGGGGACACTCTGAAAATACCGACACACCCCCGGGGATACTCTGTAAATACTGACATACTCCCCGGGGATACTCTGTAAATACTGACACCCTCCCGGGTATACTCTGTAAACACTGACTCACCTCCCGGCATACACTGTAAATACTGTCACACCTCCCGGGGATACTCTGTAATTATTGACACACCCCCGGGGATACTCTGTAAATACTGCCACACGCCCGGGGATACTCTGCAAATAATTGAACACCACCGGGGATACTCTGTAAATAATGACACACTCCGGGGGATACTTTTTAAATACTGACACACCCCCGGGGATACTCCGTAAATACTGACACACACCCAGGGATATTCTGCAAATACTGACACACCCCCGGGGACAATCTGTAAATACTGACACACCCCCGGGGATACTCTGAAAATACTGACACTCCTCCGGGGAGACTCTCTAAATACAGACACACGCCCGGGGATACTCCGTAATTACTGACACAACACCAGGTATACTCTGTAATTACTGGCACACCACCGGGGATACACTGTAAATATTGATACACCCCTGGTTACAATCTGTAAATACTGACACACACCCGGGGATACAATTCACAATTCAAATCGCTTTATTGGCATGATTAGTTACATCTTATGTTGCCAAAGCAACAAAATACATTTATGGTTGAGCACATAAACGCAGTTCTATTCATACAGTGTATAAACAGGTATATCCCTGAGGTATATACATTCGCATTGTTTATATATATTCATTTCTTAGTTTACTGGTTGTCCCTCTGTAAATACTGACACACCCCCGGGAATACTCTGTAAATACTGACACACACCCGGGGATACTCTGTAAAGACTGGCACTCCCCCGGGGATACGAAGTTAATACTGACACACCTCCGGGTATAATCTTTAAATACAGACACACCCCCGGGGATACTCTGTAAATACTGACTCAACTCCGGGGATATTGTGTAAATATTGTCACACCCCCGGGGATACTCTGTAAACACTGACACACCTCCGGGGATCATCTGTAAATACTGACACACCCCCGATGATTCTCTGTAAATGCCGACACCCCCCGGGGACAGTGTGTAAATACTGGCACACCCGCGGTGATATTCTGTAATTACTGACACACACCCGGCGATACTCTGTAAATACTGACACACTCCCGTGGATACTCTTTAAATTCTGACACGCGCCCGGGGATACTCTGTAAATACTGACACACATCCGCGGATAATCTTTAAATACTGACACACACCCGGGGATACGCTTTAATTTCTGACACACCCCTGGGGATTCTCTGTAAATACTGACACACCCACGGGATACTCTGTAATTAATGACGCACCCCCGGGGACACTCTGTAAATACTGGCACAATCCCGACGATACACTATGAATACAGACGCACCACCGGGGATACTCTGTCAATACTGACACAACTCCGGGGACATTCTGTAAATACTGACACACCCCCGGGGTACTCTGTAAATACGGACACAGCCCCGGGGATAATATTTGAATACTGACACACCCCCGGGGATACTCTTTAAATTCTGACACACCCCCGTAGATACTCTGTAACTACTGACACACCCACGGGGATACTCTGTAATTAATTACACACCCCCGGGGACACTCTTTAAATACTGGCACACCCCCGAGGATACTCTGTGAATACTGAAATAATCCCCGGGGATAATGTGTAAATAATGACACACTCCCGGGGATACTCTGTAAATACTGACACACCCCCAGGGATACCGTGTAAATACTGACACACTTCTGGGATAATCAGTGGATACTGACACAGCCCCAGGGATACACTTTAAATAGTAACACACCTCCGGGGACACACTGTAATTAATGACACACCCCCGAGGATAATCTGTAAACTGTGACACACCTCTGGGTAAAATCTGTAATATTGACACAACCCCGGGGATACTCTGTAAATACTGACACTATCCCAGGGTTGCTCTGTAAATACTGCCACACCCCCAGGGATACTCAGTAAATAATGAAACACAACTCCGGGGATACTCTGTAAATACTGACACACTCCCGGGGATACTCTGTAAATACTGACACACCCCCTGGGATACTCCGTAAATACTGACACATTCCCAGGGGTACTCTGCAAATACTGACACATCCCCTGGGACAATCTGTCAAAACTGACACACCCCCGGGGATACTCTGAAAATACTGGCATACTCCCCGGGGATACCCTGTAAATACTGACACACTCGTGGGTATATTCTGTAAATACTGACCCACCTCCCGGCATACACTGTAAATACTGTCACACCTCCCGGGGATACTCTGTAAATATTGACACAACTCCCGGGATATTCTGTAAATACTGACACAACTCACGCTGATACACTTTAAATATTGACACACCCCTGGGGATACTCTGTAAATACTGACACACCTCCAGGGATACTGTGTAAATACTGACACACTCTCGGGGACACTCTGTAAATACTGACGCACCTCTGTGGTTACTCTGTAAATACTGACACACCCCTGGGGATACTACTTAAATACTGACACAATCCCAGGGATACTCTGTAAATACTGACACGCCCCCGGGGACAATCTGTAAATACTGACACACCCCCAGGAATACTCTGTAAATACTGACAAATCCCCGGGAATACTCTGTAAATACTGACACACCCCCGGGGATACTCTAAAAATACTGACACACATCCGGGAAGCCTCTGTAAATACTGACACACCCCCGGGGATACTCCATAAATACTGACACATTCCCAGGGATACTCTGCAAATACTGACACATCCCCGGGGACAATCTGTCAATACTGACACACCCCCGGGGATACTCTGAAAATACTGGCAAACTCCCCGGGGATACCCTGTAAATACTGACACACTCGCGGGTATATTCTGTAAATACTGACACACCCCCGGGGACAATCTGTAAATACTGACACACCCCCGGGGATACTCTGAAAATACTGACACTCCTCCGGGGAGACTCTCTAAATACAGACACACGCCCGGGGATACTCCGTAATTACTGACACAACACCAGGTATATTCTGTAATTACTGGCACACCACCGGGGATACTCTGTAAATATTGATACACCCCTGGTTACAATCTGTAAATACTGACACACACCCGGGGATACAATTCACAATTCAATTCGCTTTATTGGCATGATTAGTTACATCTTATGTTGCCAAAGCATCAAAATACATTTATGGTTGAGCACATAAACGCAGTTCTATTCATACAGTGTATAAACAGGTATATCCCTGAGGTATATACATTCGCATTGTTTATATATATTCATTTCTTAGTTTACTGGTTGTCCCTCTGTAAATACTGACACACCCCCGGGAATACTCTGTAAATACTGACACACACCCGGGGATACTCTGTAAAGACTGGCACTCCCCCGGGGATACGAAGTTAATACTGACACACCTCCGGGTATAATCTTTAAATACAGACACACCCCCAGGAATACTCTGTAAATACTGACTCAACTCCGGGGATATTGTGTAAATATTGTCACACCCCCGGGGATACTCTGTAAACACTGACACACCTCCGGGGATCATCTGTAAATACTGACACACCCCCGATGATTCTCTGTAAATGCCGACACCCCCCGGGGACAGTGTGTAAATACTGGCACACCCGCGGTGATATTCTGTAATTACTGACACACACCCGGCGATACTCTGTAAATACTGACACACTCCCGTGGATACTCTTTAAATTCTGACACGCGCCCGGGGATACTCTGTAAATACTGACACACATCCGCGGATAATCTTTAAATACTGACACACCCCCGGGGATACGCTTTCATTTCTGACACACCCCTGGGGATTCTCTGTAAATACTGACACACCCACGGGATACTCTGTAATTAATGACGCACCCCCGGGGACACTCTGTAAATACTGGCACAATCCCGACGATACACTATGAATACAGACGCACCACCGGGGATACTCTGTCAATACTGACACAACTCCGGGGACATTCTGTAAATACTGACACACCCCCGGGGTACTCTGTAAATACGGACACAGCCCCGGGGATAATATTTGAATACTGACACACCCCCGGGGATACTCTTTAAATTCTGACACACCCCCGTAGATACTCTGTAACTACTGACACACCCACGGGGATACTCTGTAATTAATTACACACCCCCGGGGACACTCTTTAAATACTGGCACACCCCCGAGGATACTCTGTGAATACTGAAATAATCCCCGGGGATAATGTGTAAATAATGACACACTCCCGGGGATACTCTGTAAATACTGACACACCCCCAGGGATACCGTGTAAATACTGACACACTTCTGGGATAATCAGTGGATACTGACACAGCCCCAGGGATACACTTTAAATAGTAACACTCCTCCGGGGACACACTGTAATTAATGACACACCCCCGAGGATAATCTGTAAACTATGACACACCTCTGGGTAAAATCTGTAATACTGACACAACCCCGGGGATACTCTGTAAATACTGACACTATCCCGGGGTTGCTCTGTAAATACTGCCACACCCCCAGGGATACTCAGTAAATAATGAAACACAACTCCGGGGATACTCTGTAAATACTGACACACTCTCGGGGACACTCTGTAAATACTGACGCACCTCTGTGGTTACTCTGTAAATACTGACACACCCCTGGGGATACTACTTAAATACTGACACAATCCCAGGGATACTCTGTAAATACTGACACGCCCCCGGGGACAATCTGTAAATACTGACACACCCCCAGGAATGCTCTGTAAATACTGACAAACCCCCGGGAATACTCTGTAAATACTGACACACCCCCGGGGATACTCTAAAAATACTGACACACATCCGGGAAGCCTCTGTAAATACTGACACACCCCCGGGGATACTCCATAAATACTGACACATTCCCAGGGATACTCTGCAAATACTGACACATCCCCGGGGACAATCTGTCAATACTGACACACCCCCGGGGATACTCTGAAAATACTGGCAAACGCCCCGGGGATACCCTGTAAATACTGACACACTCGCGGGTATATTCTGTAAATACTGACCCACCTCCTGGCATACACTGTAAATACTGTCACACCTCCCGGGGATACTCTGTAAATATTGACACAACTCCCGGGATATTCTGTAAATACTGACACAACTCACGCTGATACACTTTAAATATTGACACACCCCTGGGGATACTCTGTAAATACTGACACACCTCCAGGGATACTGTGTAAATACTGACACACTCTCGGGGACACTCTGTAAATACTGACGCACCTCTGTGGTTACTCTGTAAATACTGACACACCCCTGGGGATACTACTTAAATACTGACACAATCCCAGGGATACTCTGTAAATACTGACACGCCCCCGGGGACAATCTGTAAATACTGACACACCCCCAGGAATACTCTGTAAATACTGACACACCCCCGGGAATACTCTGTAAATACTGACACACCCCCGGGGATACTCTAAAAATACTGACACACATCCGGGAAGCCTCTGTAAATACTGACACACGCCCGGGGATACTCCGTAATTACTGACACACCCCCGGGTATACTCTGTAAATACTGACACAACCCTGGTTACAATCTGTAAATACTGACACACACCCGCGGATACTCTGTAAATACTGGCAGACCACCGAGGATACACTGTAAATGCTGATACACCCCTAGTTACAATCTGTAAATACTGTCACACCACCGGGGATACTCTAAATACTGACAAATCCCCGGGGATACTCTGTAATTACAGACAAACCACCGGTAATACTCTGTAAAGACTGGCGCCCCCCCGGGGATACGATGTAATTACTGACATACCTCCGTGTATACTCTGTAATACTGACAGCCCCCCGGGGATGCTCTGTAAATACCCACACACCTCCGGGGATACTGTGTAAATACTGACACAACCCCCGGGTGCACTCTGTAAATAATGACACACGTCCGGTGATATTTTGTAAATACTGACACATTCCCGGGGATACCCTGCAAACACTGACACACCCCCGGGGACACTCTGTAAATACTGACACACCTCCGGGGTTATTCTGTATATACTGACACACCCCCGGGGATACACTGTAAGTATTGACACACGCCCGGGGACTTTCTTTAAATACTGACAAACTCCGGGGATACACTGTTATTACTGACACACCCCCGGTGTTATTCTGAAAATACTGACACACTCCCATGCATACTCTGTAAATACTGGCACACCCTAAGTTATACTCTGTAAATTCTGACACACCCCCGATGATTCTCTGTAAATACCGACACCCCCCGGGGACAGTGTGTAAACACTGGCACACCCCCGGTGATATACTGTAATTACTGACACACACCCGGCGATACTCTGTAAATACTGGCACACTCCCGACGATACACTATGAATACAGACGCACCACCGGGGATACTCTGTCAATACTGACACAACTCCGGGGACATTCTGTAAATAATGACACACCCCCGGCGGTATTCTGTTAATACTGACACACTCCCAGGGACACTCTGTAAATACTGACACACCCCCGAGGATAATCTGTAAAAACTGACACACCTCCGGGGACATTCTGAAAATACTGACACAACCCTGGGGATATTGTGTAAATATTGACACACCCCAGGAGATACTCAGTAAATACTAACACACCCCCGGAGGCACTTTGTAAATACTGACACACCCCCGGGGATAATCTGTAAATACTGACACAACCCCGGGTCACTCTGTAAATACTGGCAAACCCCCGCGGATACTCTGTAAGTACTGACATACTTCCCGGGGATACTCTGTAAATACTGACACCCTCCCGTGTATACTCTGTAGATACTGACCCACCTCCCGGCATACACTGTAAATACTGACACACCTCCCGAGTGTTTTGGACTCTTTTATTGTGTTTTGAATCGTTTTGGTGTGCTGTTGAGTGATTTGGAGAGAGTGCTTAGTAGCCAGTGTTGTGAAGTGTTTTGAATTGTTTCGTAGTGTATGGGACTGTTGTGGAGAGTTGGAAGTGTGTTGGAGTGTTGTGCAGTGTTTTGTAGTGTATTGGAGTGTTTTGGATTTAGTGTTTAGAAGCGATAATTTTCTAATGTTTGGGTGTGTTTTGGGGACTTTTATATTGTTTTGGGGTGTTTTGGTCTGTTTTGGAGTGTTTTGGAGTGTTGTGGCGTGTTCTGGTGTGTTTTTGAGTTATGTCATGTTTTGAAGTGGATCGGAGTGTTTGGGACTGTTTTGGACCGTTTGGAAATGTGTTGGAGTGTTGTGCAGTGTTTTGAAGTGTATTGGAGTGTTTTGGATTTAGTGTTTAGAAGCGAGAATTTTCGAGTGTTTGGGAGTGTTTTGGAGTGTTTTATATTTTTTAGGGTGTTTTGGTGTGTTTTGGACTGTTTTGGAGTGTTGTGGAGTCTTCTGGTGTGTTTTTGAGTTATGTCGTGTTTTGAAGTGGATTGGAGTGGATTGGAGTGCATGGGAGTGACTGTTTTGGGCCGAGTGTTTTGGACTGTTGTGGAGTGTTGTGAAGTGTTTTGAAGTGTTTCGTAGTGTATGGGACTGTTTTGGAGAGTTTGAATGTGTGTTGGTGTGTTGTGCAGTCTTTTTAGTGCATTGGAGTGTTTTGGATTTAGTTTAGAAGCGAGAATTTTCGAGTGTTTGGGAGTGTTTTGGAGTGCTTTATATTGTTTTGGAGTGTTTTGGTGTTTTGGTGTGTTTTGGACTGATTTGGAGTGTTGTGGAGTGCTCTGGTGTGTTTTTGAGTTATGTTGTGTTTTGAAGTATTTTGGAGTGGATTGGTGTGTTTGGGATTGACTGCTTTGAACCGAGTGTTTTGGACTGTTTTGGAGTGTTGTGAAATGTTTTGAAGTGTTTCGTAGTGTATGGGACTGTTTTGGAGAGTTTGGAAGTGTGTTGGAGTGTTGTGCAGTGTTTTGTAGTGTATTGGAGTGTTTTGGATTTAGTGTTTAGAAGCGAGAATTTTCGAGTGTTTGGGAGTGTTTTGGAGTGTTTTATACTGTTTTGGAGTGTTTTATGTTGTGTTGTGGTGTTTTGGTGTGCTTTGGACTGTTTTGGAGTGTTGTGGAGTGTTCTGGTGTGTTTTTGACTTATGTCGTGTTTTGAAGTGGATCGGAGTGTTTGGGAGTGACTGTTTTGAAGCGAGTGTTTTGGAGTATTTTAGAGGGTTTCGGAGTGTATGGGTCTCTTTTGGCGTGTTTGGGAGTGTTTTGGACTCTTTTAGTGTGTTTTGGATCGTTTTGGTGTGCTGTTGAGTGTTTTGAAGTGAGTGCTTAGTAGCCAGTGTTATGGAGGGTTTTGAAGTGTTTCGTAGTGTATGGGACTATTTTGGAGTGTTGGGAGTGTGTCGGAATGTTTTGTAGTGTATTGGAGTTTTTTGGATAGAATGTTTAGAAGCGAGAATTTGGGAGTGTTTTGTATTGTTTTGGAGTGTTGTGGTGTTTTGGACTGTTTTGGAGTGGATTGCAGTGTTTGGGAGTGACTGTTTTGAACCGAGTGTTTTGGACTGTTTTGGAGTGTTGTGAAGTGTTTTGAAGTGTTTCGTAGTGTATGGCACTGTTTTGGCGAGTTTGGATGTGTGTTGGCGTGTTGTGCAGTGTTTTGTAGTGTATTGGAGTGTTTTGGATTGAGTGTTTAGAAGCGAGAATTTTCGAGTGTTTTGGAGTGTTTTATATTGTGTTGTGGTGTTTTGGTGTATTTTGGACTGTTTTGGAGTGTTGTTGAGTGTTCTGGAGTGTTTTTGAGTTATGTCGTGTTTTGAAGTGGATTGGAGTGGATTGGAGTGTTTGGGAGTCACTGTTTGGAACCGAGTGTTTTGGAGTGTTTTGTAGTGTATTGGAGTGTTTTGGAATGAGTGTTTAGAAGCGAGAATTTTCGAGTGTTTTGAATCGTTTTGGTGTGCTGTTGAGTGTTTTGGAGTGAGTGCTTAATAGCCAGTGTTATGGAGGGCTTTGAAGGTGTTTCGTAGTGTATGGACTGTTGTGGCGTGTTTGGGAGTGTGTCGGAGTGTTTTGTAGTGTATAGGAGTGTTTTGGATAGAATGTTTAGAAGCGAGAATTTGGAAGAGTTTTGTATTGTGTTGGAGTGTTGTGGTGTTTTGGTTTGTTTTGGACTGTTTTGGAGTGGATTGGAGTGTTTGGGAGTGACTGTTTTGAACCGAGTGTTTTGGAGTGTTGTGGAGTGTTCTGGTGTGTTTTGGAGTTATGTCGTGTTTTGAAGTGGATTGGAGTGGATTGGAGTGTTTGGGAGTGACTGTTTAGAAGCGAGAATTTTGGAGTGTTTGGTAGTGTTTTGGAGTGTTTTATATTGTTTTGAGTGTTATCGTGTTTTGGAGTGTTTTGGGCTGTTTTGGAGTGGTGTGGAGCGTTCTGCTGTGTTTTTGAGTTATGTCTTGTTTTGAAATGGATTGGAGTCGATTGGAGTGTTTGGGAGTGACTGTTTTGAACCGAGTGATTTGGATTGTTTTGGAGTGTTGTCAAGTGTTTTGAAGTGTTTCGTAGTGTATGGCACTGTTTTGGCGAGTTTGGAAGTCTGTTGGAGTGTGGTGCAGTGTTTTGTAGTGTATTGGAGTGTTTTGGATTGAGTGTTTAGAAGCGAGAATTTTCGAGTGTTTTGGAGTGTTTTATATTGTGTTGTGGTGTTTTGTTGTATTTTGGACTCTTTTGGAGTGTTGTGGAGTGTTCTGGAGTTTTTTTGAGTTATGTCGTGTTTTGAAGTGGATCGGAGTGTTTGGGAGTGACTTGTTTGAAGCGAGTGTTTTGGACTGTTTTGGATCGTTTTGGTGTGCTGTTGAGTGTTTTGGAGTGAGTGCTTAGTAGCCAGGGTTATGGAGGGTTTTGAAGTGTTTCGTAGTGTATGGGTCTATTTTGGAGTGTTTGGTAGTGTGTCGGAGTGTTTTGTAGTGTATTGGAGTGTTTTGGATAGAATGTTTAGAATCGAGAATTTGAGAGTGTTTTGTATTGTGTTGGAGTGTTGTGGTGTTTTGGTCTGTTTTGGAGTGGATTGGAGTGTTTGGGAGTGACTGTTTTGAACCGAGTGTTTTGGAGTGTTGTGGAGTGTTCTGGTGTGTTTTTGAGTTATGTCGTGTTTTGAAGTGGATTGGAGTGGATTGGAGTGTTTGGGAGTGAATGTTTTGAACCGAGTGTTTTGGACTGTTTTGGAGTGTTTTGGATTGCGTGTTTAGAAGCGAGAATGTTCGAGTGTTTTGGAGTGTTTTATATTATGTTGTGGTGTTTTGGTGTGTTTTGGACTGTTTTGGAGTGTTGTGGAGTGTTCTGGAGTGTTTTTGAGTTATGTCATGTTTTGAAGTGGATCGGAGTGTTTGGGAGTGACTTGTTTGAAGCGAGTGTTTTGGAGTGTTATAGAGGGTTTCGGAATGTATGGAACTCTTTTGGCGTGTTTGGGAGTGTTTTGGACTCTTTTAGTGTGTTTTGGATCGTTTTGGTGTGCTGTTGAGTGTTTTGGAGTGAGTGCTTAGTAGCAAGTTTTATGGAGGGTTTTGAAGTGTTTCGTAGTGTATGGGACTATTTTCGAGTGTTTGGTAGTGTGTCGGAGTGTTTTGTAGTGTATTGGAGTGTTTTGGATAGTATGTTTAGAATCGAGAATTTGAGAGTGTTTTGTATTGTGTTGGAGTGTTGTGGTTTTTTGCTGTGTTTTGGACTGTTTTGGAGTGGATTGGAGTGTTTGGGAGTGACTGTTTTGAACCGAGTGTTTTGGAGTGTTGTGGAGTGTGCTGGTGTGTTTTTGAGTTATGTCGTGTTTTGAAGTGGATTGGAGTGGATTGGAGTGTTTGGGAGTGACTGTTTTGAACCGAGTGTTTTGGAGCGTTTTGTAGTGTATTGGAGTGTTTTGGATTGAGTGTTTAGAAGCGAGAAGTTTCGAGTGTTTGAGAGTGTTTTGGAGTGTTTTATATTGTTTTGGAGTGTTTTGGTGTTTTGGTGTGTTTTGGACTGATTTGGAGTGTTGTGGAGTGCTCTGGTGTGTTTTTGAGTTATGTCTTGTTTTGAAGTGGATTGGAGTGTTTGGGAGTGACTGTTTTGAACCGAGTGTTTTGGACTGTTTTGGAGTGTTGTGCAGTGTTTTGTAGTGTTTTGGATTGAGTGTTTAGAAGCGAGAATTTTCGAGTGTTTTGGAGTGTTTTATATTATGTTGTGGTGTTTTGGTGTGTTTTGGACTGTTTTGCAGTGTTGTGGAGTGTTCTGGAGTGTTTTTGAGTTATGTCGTGTTTTGAAATGGATCGGAGTGTTTGGGAGTGATTTGTTTGAGGCGAGTGTTTTGGAGTGTTATAGAGGGTATCGGAATGTATGGAACTCTTTTGGCGTCTTTGGGAGTGTTTTGGACTCTTTTAGTGTGTTTTGGATCGTTTTGGTGTGCTGTTGAGTGTTTTGGAGTGAGTGCTTAGTAGCAAGTGTTATGGAGGGTTTTGAAGTGTTTCGTAGTGTATGGGATTATTTTCGAGTGTTTGGTAGTGTGTCGGAGTGTTTTGTAGTGTATTGGAGTGTTTTGGATAGAATGTTTAGAATCGACAATTTGAGAGTGTTTTGTATTGTGTTGGAGTGTTGTGGTTTTTTTGGTGTGTTTTGGACTGTTTTGGAGTGGATTGGAGTGTTTGGGAGAGACTGTTTTGAACCGAGTGTTTTGGAGTGTTGTGGAGTGTTCTGGTGTGTTTTTGAGTTATGTCGTGTTTTGAAGTGGATTGGAGTGGATTGGAGTGTTTGGGAGTGACTGTTTTGAACCGAGTGTTTTGGAGCGTTTTGTAGTGTGTTGGAGTGTTTTGGATTGAGTGTTTAGAAGCGAGAAGTTTCGAGTGTTTGAGAGTGTTTTGGAGTGTTTTATATTGTTTTGGAGTGTTTTGGTGTTTTGGTGTGTTTTGGACTGATTTGGAGTGTTGTGGAGTGCTCTGGTGTGTTTTTGAGTTATGTCGTGTTTTGAAGTGTTTTGGAGTGGATTGGAGTGTTTGGGAGTGACTGTTTTGAACCGAGTGTTTTGGACTGTTTTGGAGTGTAATGGAGTGTTTTGGATTGTTGTGGCGTGTTCTGCTGTGTATTTGAGTTATGTCGTGTTTTGAAGTGGATCGGAGTGTTTTGGAAGTGACTGTTTTGAAGCGAATGTTTTGGAGTGTTTTAGAGGGTTTCGGAGTGTATGGGACTCTTTTGGCGTGTTTAGGAGTGTTTTGGACTCTTTTATTGTGTTTTGGATCGTTTTGGTGTGCTGTTGAGTGTTTTGGAGTGAGTGCTTAGTAGCCAGTGTTATGGAGGGTTTTGAAGTGTTTCGTAGTGTACGTGACTATTTTGGAGTGTTTGGGAGTGTGTCGGAGTGTTTTGTAGTGTATTGGACTGTTTTGGATAGAATGTTTAGAAGCGAGAATTTGGGAGTGTTTTGGACTGTTTTGGAGTGTTGTGGAGTGTTCTGCTGTGTTTTTGAGTTATGCCGTGTTTTGAAGTGTTTTGGAGTGGATTGGAGTGTTTGGGAGTGATTGTTTTGACCCGAGTGTTTTGGAGTGTTGTGAAGTGTTTTGTAGTGTTTCGTAGTGTATGGGACTGTATTGGCGTGTTTGGGAGTGTGTTGGAGTGTTTTATATTGTTTTGGAGTGTATTCGAGTGTTTTGGATTTAGTGTTTAGAAGCGAGAATTTTCGAGTGTTTGGGAGGGTTTTGGAGTGTTTCATACTTTTTTGGGGTGTTTTGGTGTGCTTTGGACTGTTTTGGAGTGTTGTGGATTGTTCTGGTGTGTTTTGGAGTTATGTCGTGTTTTGAAGTGGATTGGAGTGGATTGGAGTGTTTGGGAGTGACTGTTTTGAACCGAGTGTTTTGGAGCGTTTTGTAGTGTATTGGAGTGTTTTGGATTGAGTGTTTAGAAGCGAGAAGTTTCGAGTGTTTGAGAGTGTTTTGGAGTGTTTTATATTGATTTGAGTGTTTTCGTGTTTTGCTGTGTTTTGGGCAGTTTCGGAGTGTTGTGGAGCGTTCTGCTGTGTTTTTGAGTTATGTCTTGTTTTGAAGTGTTTTGGAGTGGATTGGAGTGTTTGGGAGTGACTGTTTTGAACCGAGTGTTTTGGACTGTTTTGGAGTGTAATGGAGTGTTTTGGATTGTTGTGGCGTGTTCTGCTGTGTATTTGAGTTATGTCGTGTTTTGAAGTGGATCGGAGTGTTTTGGAAGTGACTGTTTTGAAGCGAATGTTTTGGAGTGTTTTAGAGGGTTTCGGAGTGTATGGGACTCTTTTGGCGTGTTTAGGAGTGTTTTGGACTCTTTTATTGTGTTTTGGATCGTTTTGGTGTGCTGTTGAGTGTTTTGGAGTGAGTGCTTAGTAGCCAGTGTTATGGAGGGTTTTGAAGTGTTTCGTAGTGTATGGGACTATTTTGGAGTGTTTGGGAGTGTGTCGGAGTGTTTTGTAGTGTATTGGACTGTTTTGGATAGAATGTTTAGAAGCGAGAATTTGGGAGTGTTTTGGACTGTTTTGGAGTGTTGTGGAGTGTTCTGCTGTGTTTTTGAGTTATGCCGTGTTTTGAAGTGTTTTGGAGTGGATTGGAGTGTTTGGGAGTGATTGTTTTGACCCGAGTGTTTTGGAGTGTTGTGAAGTGTTTTGTAGTGTTTCGTAGTGTATGGGACTGTATTGGCGTGTTTGGGAGTGTGTTGGAGTGTTTTATATTGTTTTGGAGTGTATTCGAGTGTTTTGGATTTAGTGTTTAGAAGCGAGAATTTTCGAGTGTTTGGGAGGGTTTTGGAGTGTTTCATACTTTTTTGGGGTGTTTTGGTGTGCTTTGGACTGTTTTGGAGTGTTGTGGATTGTTCTGGTGTGTTTTGGAGTTATGTCGTGTTTTGAAGTGGATTCGAGTGGATTGGAGTGTTTGGGAGTGACTGTTTTGAACCGAGTGTTTTGGAGTGTTTTGTAGTGTATTGGAGTGTTTTGGATTGCGTGTTTAGAAGCGAGAATTTTGGAGTGTTTGGTAGTGTTTTGGAGTGTTTTATATTGATTTGAGTGTTTTCGTGTTTTGCTGTGTTTTGGGCAGTTTTGGAGTGTTGTGGAGCGTTCTGCTGTGTTTTTGAGTTATGTCTTGTTTTGAAGTGGATTGGAGTGTTTGGGAGTGACTGTTTTGAACCGAGTGTTTTGGACTGTTTTGGAGTGTTGTGAAGTGTTTTGAAGTGTTTCGTAGTGTATGGCACTGTTTTGGCGAGTTTGGATGTGTGTTGGCGTGTTGTGCAGTGTTTTGTAGTGTTTTGGATTGAGTGTTTAGAAGCGAGAATTTTCGAGTGTTTTGGAGTGTTTTATATTATGTTGTGGCGTGTTGTGCAGTGTTTTGTAGTGTTTTGGATTGAGTGTTTAGAAGCGAGAATTTTCGAGTGTTTTGGAGTGTTTTATATTATGTTGTGGCGTTTTGGTGTGTTTTGGACTGTTTTGGAGTGTTGTGGAGTGTTCTGGAGTGTTTTTGAGTTATGTCGTATTTTGAAATGGATCGGAGTGTTTGGGAGTGACTTGTTTGAGGCGAGTGTTTTGGAGTGTTATAGAGGGTTTCGGAATGTATGGAACTCTTTTGGCGTCTTTGGGAGTGTTTTGGACTCTTTTAGTGTGTTTTGGATCGTTTTGGTGTGCTGTTGAGTGGTTTGGAGTGAGTGCTTAGTAGCAAGTGTTATGGAGGGTTTTGAAGTGTTTCGTAGTGTATGAGACTATTTTCGAGTGTTTGGTAGTGTGTCGGAGTGTTTTGTAGTGTATTGGAGTGTTTTGGATAGAATGTTTAGAATCGAGAATTTGAGAGTGTTTTGTATTGTGTTGGAGTGTTGTGGTTTTTTTGGTGTGTTTTGGACTGTTTTGGAGTGGATTGGAGTGTTTGGGAGAGACTGTTTTGAACCGAGTGTTTTGGAGTGTTGTGGAGTGTTCTGGTGTGTTTTTGAGTTATGTCGTGTTTTGAAGTGGATTGGAGTGGATTGGAGTGTTTGGGAGTGACTGTTTAGAACCGAGTGTTTTGGACTGTTTTGGAGTGTAATGGAGTGTTTTGGATTGTTGTGGCGTGTTCTGCTGTGTATTTGAGTTATGTCGTGTTTTGAAGTGGATCGGAGTGTTTTGGAAGTGACTGTTTTGAAGCGAATGTTTTGGAGTGTTTTAGAGGGTTTCGGAGTGTATGGGACTCTTTTGGCGTGTTTAGGAGTGTTTTGGACTATTTTATTGTGTTTTGGATCGTTTTGGTGTGCTGTTGAGTGTTTTGGAGTGAGTGCTTAGTAGCCAGTGTTATGGAGGGTTTTGAAGTGTTTCGTAGTGTATGGGACTATTTTGGAGTGTTTGGGAGTGTGTCGGAGTGTTTTGTAGTGTATTGGACTGTTTTGGATAGAATGTTTAGAAGCGAGAATTTGGGAGTGTTTTGGACTGTTTTGGAGTGTTGTGGAGTGTTCTGCTGTGTTTTTGAGTTATGCCGTGTTTTGAAGTGTTTTGGAGTGGATTGGAGTGTTTGGGAGTGATTGTTTTGACCCGAGTGTTTTGGAGTGTTGTGAAGTGTTTTGTAGTGTTTCGTAGTGTATGGGACTGTATTGGCGTGTTTGGGAGTGTGTTGGAGTGTTTTATATTGTTTTGGAGTGTATTCGAGTGTTTTGGATTTAATGTTTAGAAGCGAGAATTTTCGAGTGTTTGGGAGGGTTTTGGAGTGTTTCATACTTTTTTGGGGTGTTTTGGTGTGCTTTGGACTGTTTTGGAGTGTTGTGGATTGTTCTGGTGTGTTTTGGAGTTATGTCGTGTTTTGAAGTGGATTGGAGTGGATTGGAGTGTTTGGGAGTGACTGTTTTGAACCGAGTGTTTTGGAGTGTTTTGTAGTGTATTGGAGTGTTTTGGATTGCGTGTTTAGAAGCGAGAATTTTGGAGTGTTTGGTAGTGTTTTGGAGTGTTTTATATTGATTTGAGTGTTTTCGTGTTTTGCTGTGTTTTGGGCAGTTTTGGAGTGTTGTGGAGCGTTCTGCTGTGTTTTTGAGTTATGTCTTGTTTTGAAGTGGATTGGAGTGTTTGGGAGTGACTGTTTTGAATCGAGTGTTTTGGACTGGTTTGGAGTGTTGTGAAGTGTTTTGAAGTGTTTCGTAGTGTCTGGCACTGTTTTGGCGAGTTTGGATGTGTGTTGGCGTGTTGTGCAGTGTTTTGTAGTGTTTTGGATTGAGTGTTTAGAAGCGAGAATTTTCGAGTGTTTTGGATTGTTTTATATTATGTTGTGGTGTTTTGGTGTGTTTTGGACTGTTTTGGAGTGTTGTGGAGTGTTCTGGAGTGTTTTTGAGTTATGTCGTGTTTTGAAATGGATCGGAGTGTTTGGGAGTGACTTGTTTGAGGCTAGTGTTTTGGAGTGTTATAGAGGGTTTCGGAATGTATGGAACTCTTTTGGCGTCTTTGGGAGTGTTTTGGACTCTTTTAGTGTGTTTTGGATCGTTTTGGTGTGCTGTTGAGTGTTTTGGAGTGCGTGCTTAGTAGCAAGTGTTATGGAGGGTTTTGAAGTGTTTCGTAGTGTATGGGACTATTTTCGAGTGTTTGGTAGTGTGTCGGAGAGTTTTGTAGTGTATTGGAGTGTTTTGGATAGAATGTTTAGAATCGAGAATTTGAGAGTGTTTTGTATTGTGTTGGAGTGTTGTGGTTTTTTTGTTGTGTTTTGGACTGTTTTGGAGTGGATTGGAGTGTTTGGGAGTGACTGTTTTGAACCGAGTGTTTTGGAGTGTTGTGGAGTGTTCTGGTGTGTTTTTGAGTTATGTCGTGTTTTGAAGTGGATTGGAGTGGATTGGAGTGTTTGGGAGTGACTGTTTTGAACCGAGTGTTTTGGAGCGTTTTGTAGTGTATTGGAGTGTTTTGGATTGAGTGTTTAGAAGCGAGAAGTTTCGAGTGTTTGAGAGCGTTTTGGAGTGTTTTATATTGTTTTGGAGTGTTTTGGTGTTTTGGTGTGTTTTGGACTGATTTGGAGTGTTGTGGAGTGCTACTGTGTGTTTTTGATTTATGTCGTGTTTTGAAGTGTTTTGGAGTGGATTGGAGTGTTTGGGAGTGACTGTTTTGAACCGAGTGTTTTGGACTGTTTTGGAGTGTAATGGAGTGTTTTGAAGTGTTTCGAAGTGTATGTGACTGATTTGGAGTGTTTGGGAGTGTGTCGGAGTGTTTTGGATAGAATGTTTAGAAGCGAGAATTTGGGAGTGTTTTGTATTGTTGTGGAGTGTTCTGGTGTGTTTTTGATTTATGTCGTGTTTTGAAGTGGATTGGAGTGGATTGGCGTGTTTGGGAGTGACTGTTTTGAACCGAGTGTTGTGGTGTATTGGAGTGTTTTGGATTGTGTGTTTAGAAGCGAGAATTTTCGAGTGTTTGGGAATGTTTTGGAGTGTTTTATATTGTTTTGGAGTAGTTTGGTGTTTTGGTGTGTTTTGGACTGATTTGGAGTGTTGTGAAGTGTTTTGGAGTGGATTGGAGTGTTTGGGATTAACTGCTTTGAACCGAGTGTTTTGGACTGTTTTGGAGTGTTTGGAAATGTGTTGGAGTGTTGTGCAGTGTTTTGTAGTGTATTGGAATGTTTTGGATTTAGTGTTTAGAAGCGAGAATTTTCGAGTGTTTGGTAGTGTTTTGGAGTGTTTTATAATTTTTTGAGTGTTTTCGTGCTATGGTGTGTTTTGAGCTGTTTTGGAGTGTTGTGGAGCGTTCTGCTGTGTTTTTGAGTTATGTCTTGTTTTGAAGTGGATTGGAGTGTTTGGGAGTGACTGTTTTGAACCGAGTGTTTTGGCCTGTTTTGGAGTGTTGTGAAGTGTTTTGAAGTGTTTCGTAGTGTATGGCACTGTTTTGGCGAGTTTGGATGTGTGTTGGAGTGTTGTGCAGTGTTTTGTAGTCTATTGGAGTGTTTTGGATTGAGTGTTTAGAAGCGAGAATTTTCGAGTGTTTGGGAGGGTTTTGGAGTGTTTCATACTTTTTTGGGGTGTTTTGGTGTGCTTTGGACTGTTTTGGAGTGTTGTGGATTGTTCTGGTGTGTTTTGGAGTTATGTCGTGTTTTGAAGTGGATTGGAGTGGATTGGAGTGTTTGGGAGTGACTGTTTTGAACCGAGTGTTTTGGAGTGTTTTGTAGTGTATTGGAGTGTTTTGGATTGCGTGTTTAGAAGCGAGAATTTTGGAGTGTTTGGTAGTGTTTTGGAGTGTTTTATATTGATTTGAGTGTTTTCGTGTTTTGCTGTGTTTTGGGCAGTTTTGGAGTGTTGTGGAGCGTTCTGCTGTGTTTTTGAGTTATGTCTTGTTTTGAAGTGGATTGGAGTGTTTGGGAGTGACTGTTTTGAATCGAGTGTTTTGGACTGGTTTGGAGTGTTGTGAAGTGTTTTGAAGTGTTTCGTAGTGTCTGGCACTGTTTTGGCGAGTTTGGATGTGTGTTGGCGTGTTGTGCAGTGTTTTGTAGTGTTTTGGATTGAGTGTTTAGAAGCGAGAATTTTCGAGTGTTTTGGATTGTTTTATATTATGTTGTGGTGTTTTGGTGTGTTTTGGACTGTTTTGGAGTGTTGTGGAGTGTTCTGGAGTGTTTTTGAGTTATGTCGTGTTTTGAAATGGATCGGAGTGTTTGGGAGTGACTTGTTTGAGGCTAGTGTTTTGGAGTGTTATAGAGGGTTTCGGAATGTATGGAACTCTTTTGGCGTCTTTGGGAGTGTTTTGGACTCTTTTAGTGTGTTTTGGATCGTTTTGGTGTGCTGTTGAGTGTTTTGGAGTGCGTGCTTAGTAGCAAGTGTTATGGAGGGTTTTGAAGTGTTTCGTAGTGTATGGGACTATTTTCGAGTGTTTGGTAGTGTGTCGGAGAGTTTTGTAGTGTATTGGAGTGTTTTGGATAGAATGTTTAGAATCGAGAATTTGAGAGTGTTTTGTATTGTGTTGGAGTGTTGTGGTTTTTTTGTTGTGTTTTGGACTGTTTTGGAGTGGATTGGAGTGTTTGGGAGTGACTGTTTTGAACCGAGTGTTTTGGAGTGTTGTGGAGTGTTCTGGTGTGTTTTTGAGTTATGTCGTGTTTTGAAGTGGATTGGAGTGGATTGGAGTGTTTGGGAGTGACTGTTTTGAACCGAGTGTTTTGGAGCGTTTTGTAGTGTATTGGAGTGTTTTGGATTGAGTGTTTAGAAGCGAGAAGTTTCGAGTGTTTGAGAGCGTTTTGGAGTGTTTTATATTGTTTTGGAGTGTTTTGGTGTTTTGGTGTGTTTTGGACTGATTTGGAGTGTTGTGGAGTGCTACTGTGTGTTTTTGATTTATGTCGTGTTTTGAAGTGTTTTGGAGTGGATTGGAGTGTTTGGGAGTGACTGTTTTGAACCGAGTGTTTTGGACTGTTTTGGAGTGTAATGGAGTGTTTTGAAGTGTTTCGAAGTGTATGTGACTGATTTGGAGTGTTTGGGAGTGTGTCGGAGTGTTTTGGATAGAATGTTTAGAAGCGAGAATTTGGGAGTGTTTTGTATTGTTGTGGAGTGTTCTGGTGTGTTTTTGATTTATGTCGTGTTTTGAAGTGGATTGGAGTGGATTGGCGTGTTTGGGAGTGACTGTTTTGAACCGAGTGTTGTGGTGTATTGGAGTGTTTTGGATTGTGTGTTTAGAAGCGAGAATTTTCGAGTGTTTGGGAATGTTTTGGAGTGTTTTATATTGTTTTGGAGTAGTTTGGTGTTTTGGTGTGTTTTGGACTGATTTGGAGTGTTGTGAAGTGTTTTGGAGTGGATTGGAGTGTTTGGGATTAACTGCTTTGAACCGAGTGTTTTGGACTGTTTTGGACTGTTTGGAAATGTGTTGGAGTGTTGTGCAGTGTTTTGTAGTGTATTGGAATGTTTTGGATTTAGTGTTTAGAAGCGAGAATTTTCGAGTGTTTGGTAGTGTTTTGGAGTGTTTTATATTGATTTGAGTGTTTTCGTGTTTTGCTGTGTTTTGGGCAGTTTTGGAGTGTTGTGGAGCGTTCTGCTGTGTTTTTGAGTTATGTCTTGTTTTGAAGTGGATTGGAGTGTTTGGGAGTGACTGTTTTGAATCGAGTGTTTTGGACTGGTTTGGAGTGTTGTGAAGTGTTTTGAAGTGTTTCGTAGTGTCTGGCACTGTTTTGGCGAGTTTGGATGTGTGTTGGCGTGTTGTGCAGTGTTTTGTAGTGTTTTGGATTGAGTGTTTAGAAGCGAGAATTTTCGAGTGTTTTGGATTGTTTTATATTATGTTGTGGTGTTTTGGTGTGTTTTGGACTGTTTTGGAGTGTTGTGGAGTGTTCTGGAGTGTTTTTGAGTTATGTCGTGTTTTTGAAATGGATCGGAGTGTTTGGGAGTGACTTGTTTGAGGCTAGTGTTTTGGAGTGTTATAGAGGGTTTCGGAATGTATGGAACTCTTTTGGCGTCTTTGGGAGTGTTTTGGACTCTTTTAGTGTGTTTTGGATCGTTTTGGTGTGCTGTTGAGTGTTTTGGAGTGCGTGCTTAGTAGCAAGTGTTATGGAGGGTTTTGAAGTGTTTCGTAGTGTATGGGACTATTTTCGAGTGTTTGGTAGTGTGTCGGAGAGTTTTGTAGTGTATTGGAGTGTTTTGGATAGAATGTTTAGAATCGAGAATTTGAGAGTGTTTTGTATTGTGTTGGAGTGTTGTGGTTTTTTTGTTGTGTTTTGGACTGTTTTGGAGTGGATTGGAGTGTTTGGGAGTGACTGTTTTGAACCGAGTGTTTTGGAGTGTTGTGGAGTGTTCTGGTGTGTTTTTGAGTTATGTCGTGTTTTGAAGTGGATTGGAGTGGATTGGAGTGTTTGGGAGTGACTGTTTTGAACCGAGTGTTTTGGAGCGTTTTGTAGTGTATTGGAGTGTTTTGGATTGAGTGTTTAGAAGCGAGAAGTTTCGAGTGTTTGAGAGCGTTTTGGAGTGTTTTATATTGTTTTGGAGTGTTTTGGTGTTTTGGTGTGTTTTGGACTGATTTGGAGTGTTGTGGAGTGCTACTGTGTGTTTTTGATTTATGTCGTGTTTTGAAGTGTTTTGGAGTGGATTGGAGTGTTGGGAGTGACTGTTTTGAACCGAGTGTTTTGGACTGTTTTGGAGTGTAATGGAGTGTTTTGAAGTGTTTCGAAGTGTATGTGACTGATTTGGAGTGTTTGGGAGTGTGTCGGAGTGTTTTGGATAGAATGTTTAGAAGCGAGAATTTGGGAGTGTTTTGTATTGTTGTGGAGTGTTCTGGTGTGTTTTTGATTTATGTCGTGTTTTGAAGTGGATTGGAGTGGATTGGCGTGTTTGGGAGTGACTGTTTTGAACCGAGTGTTGTGGTGTATTGGAGTGTTTTGGATTGTGTGTTTAGAAGCGAGAATTTTCGAGTGTTTGGGAATGTTTTGGAGTGTTTTATATTGTTTTGGAGTAGTTTGGTGTTTTGGTGTGTTTTGGACTGATTTGGAGTGTTGTGAAGTGTTTTGGAGTGGATTGGAGTGTTTGGGATTAACTGCTTTGAACCGAGTGTTTTGGACTGTTTTGGAGTGTTTGGAAATGTGTTGGAGTGTTGTGCAGTGTTTTGTAGTGTATTGGAATGTTTTGGATTTAGTGTTTAGAAGCGAGAATTTTCGAGTGTTTGGTAGTGTTTTGGAGTGTTTTATAATTTTTTGAGTGTTTTCGTGCTATGGTGTGTTTTGAGCTGTTTTGGAGTGTTGTGGAGCGTTCTGCTGTGTTTTTGAGTTATGTCTTGTTTTGAAGTGGATTGGAGTGTTTGGGAGTGACTGTTTTGAACCGAGTGTTTTGGCCTGTTTTGGAGTGTTGTGAAGTGTTTTGAAGTGTTTCGTAGTGTATGGCACTGTTTTGGCGAGTTTGGATGTGTGTTGGAGTGTTGTGCAGTGTTTTGTAGTCTATTGGAGTGTTTTGGATTGAGTGTTTAGAAGCGAGAATTTTCGAGTGTTTTGGAGTGTTTTATATTGTGTTGTGGTGTTTTGGTGTATTTTGGACTGTTTTGTAGTCTTGTGGAGTGTTCTGGAGTGTTTTTGAGTTATGTCGTGTTTTGAAGTGGATCGGAGTGACTTGTTTGAAGCGAGTGTTTTGGAGTGTTATAGAGGGTTTCGGAATGTATGGAACTCTTTTGGCGTGTTTGGGAGTGTTTTGGACTCTTTTAGTGTGTTTTCGATCGTTTTGGTGTGCTGTTGAGTGTTTGGAGTGAGTGCTTAGTAGCCAGTGTTATGGAGGGTTTTGAAGTGTTTCGTAGTGTATGGGACTATTTTCGAGTGTTTGGTAGTGTGTCGGAATGTTTTGTAGTGTATTGGAGTGTTTTGGATAGAATGTTTAGAAGCGAGAATTTGGGAGTGTTTTGTATTGTGTTGGAGTGTTGTGGTGTTTTGGTGTGTTTTGGACTGTTTTGGAGTGGATTGGAGTGTTTGGGAGTGACTGTTTGGAACCGAGTGTTTTGGAGTGTTTTGTAGTGTATTGGAGTGATTTGGATTGAGTGTTTATAAGCAAGAATTTTCGAGTGTTTGGGAGTGTTTTGGAGTGTTTTATATTCTATTGTGGTGTGTTTTGGACTGTTTTGGAGTGTTGTGGAGTGTTCTGGTGTGTTTTTGACTTATGTCGTGTTTTGAAGTGGATCGGAGTGTTTGGGAGTGACTGTTTTGAACCGAGTGTTTTGGACTGTTTTGGAATGCTGTGAAGTGTTTCGTAGTGTATGGGACTGTTTTGGAGAGTTTGGAAGTGTGTTGGAGTGTTGTGAAGTGTTTTGTAGTGTATTGGAGTGTTTTTGATTTAGTGTTTAGAAGCGAGAATTTTCGAGTGTTTGGGAGTGCTTTGGAGTGTTTTATATTGTTTTGGGCTGTTTTGGACTGTTTTGGATTGTTGTGGCGTGTTCTGGTGCGTATTTGAGCTATGTCGTGTTTTGAAGTGGAAAGGAGTGTTTAGAATTGATTCTTTTGAAGCGAGTGTTTTGGAGTGTTTTAGAGTGTTTCGAAGTGTATGGGACTCTTCTGGACTGTTTGGGAGTGTGTTGGAGTGTTGTGCAGTGTTTTGTAGTGTATTGGAGTGTTTTGGCTTTAGTGTTTAGAAGCGAGAATTTTCGAGTGTTTGGGAGTGTTTTGGAGTGTGTTATATTGTGTTGTAGTGTTCTGGTGTGTTTTGGACTGTTTTGGAGTGTTGTGGAGTGTTCTGGTGTGTTTTTGACTTATGTCGTGTTTTGAAGTGGATCGGAGTGTTTGGGAGTGACTGTTTTGAACCGAGTGTTTTGGACTGTTTTGGAATGCTGTGAGGTGTTTCGTAGTGTATGGGACTGTTTTGGAGTGTTTGGAAGTGTGTTCGAGTGTTGTGCAGTGTTTTGTAGTGTATTGGAGTGTTTTGGATTTAGTGTTTAGAAGCGAGAATTTTCGAGTGTTTGGGAGTGTTTTGGAGTGTTTTATATTGTTTTGGGGTGTTTTGGACTGTTTTGGATTGTTGTGGCGTGTTCTGGTGTGTATTTGAGCTATGTCGTGTTTTGAAGTGGATCGGAGTGTTTAGAATTGATTCTTTTGAAGCGAGTGTTTTGGAGTGTTTTAGAGTGTTTCGAAGTGTATGGGACTCTTCTGGAGTGTTTGGGAGTGTGTTGGAGTGTTGTGCAGTGTTTTGTAGTGTATTGGAGTGTTTTGGCTTTAGTGTTTAGAAGCGAGAATTTTCGAGTGTTTGGGAGTGTTTTGGAGTGTTTTATATTGTGTTGTGGTGTTCTGGTGTGTTTTGGACTGTTTTGGATTGTTGTGGCGTGTTCTGGTGTGCATTTGAGTTATGTCGTGTTTTGAAGTGGATCGGAGTGTTAGAATTGACTCTTTTGAAGCGAGAGTTTTGGAGTGTTTTAGAGGGTTTCGAAGTGTATGGGACTCTTCTGGAGTGTTTGGGAGTGCGTTGGAGTGTTGTGCAGTGTTTTGTAGTGTATTGGAGTGTTTTGGCTTTAGTGTTTAGAACCGAGAATTTTCGAGTGTTTGGGAATGTTTTGTAGTGTTTCATATTGTGTTGTGGTGTTCTGGTGTGTTTTGGACTGTTTTGGAGTGTTGTGGAGTGTTCTGGTGTGTTTTTGACTTATGTCGTGTTTTGAAGTGGATCGGTGTGTTTGGGAGTGACTGTTTTGAACCGAGTGTTTTGGAGTGTTGTGAAGTGTTTTGAAGTGTTTCGTACTGTATGGGACAGTTTTGGAGAGTTTGTAAGTGTGTTGGAGTGTTGTGCAGTGTTTTTTAGTGTTTTGGATTGAGTGTTTATAAGCAAGAATTTTCGAGTGTTTGGGAGTGTTTTGGAGTGTTTTATATTCTGTTGTGGTGTGTTTTGGATTGTTTTGGAGTGCTGTGGAGTGTTCTGGTGTGTTTTTGACTTATGTCGTGTTTTGAAATGGATCGGAGTGTTTGGGAGTGACTGTTTTGAACCGAGTGTTTTGGACTGTTTTGGAATGCTGTGAAGTGTTTCATAGTGTTTGGGACTGTTTGGAGAGTTTGGAAGTGTGTTGGAGTGTTGTGAAGTGTTTTGTAGTGTATTGGAGTGTTTTGGATTTAGTGTTTAGAAGCGAGAATTTTCGAGTGTTTGGGAGTGTTTTGGAGTGTTTTATATTGTTTTGGGCTGTTTTGGACTGTTTTGGATTGTTGTGGCGTGTTCTGGTGTGTATTTGAGTTATGTCGTGTTTTACATAGATACATAGATACATAGAAGATAGGAGCAGGAGTAGGCCATTCGGCCCTTCGTGCCTGCTCCGCCATTCGATGAGATCATGGCTGATCCTTTAATTCAGTATCCCGTCCCCGCCTTCTCTCCGTAACCCTTAACCCCTTTTGCCCGTAGAAATATATCTAATTCCCTCTTAAATATATTTAATGAGCTGGCGTACACTGCCCTCTGTGGCAATGAGTTCCACAGGTTCACCACTCTCTGAGTGAAGAAATTCCCCCTCATCTCTGTCCTAAATGGTTTAGCCCTTATCCTTAAATTATGTCCTCTAGTTCTGTTCTCACCCGCCAAGGGAAACATTCCTTCTGCATCCAGTCTGTCTAGACCTGTCAGAATTTTATACACTTCTATGAGGTCCCCTCTCAATCTTCTAAACTCCAGTGTGTACATCCCTAAACTACATAGTCTCTCCTCATAGGTCATTCCCGCCATTCCTGGTATCAGCCTGGTGAATCGCCGCTGCACCCCCTCCATGGCAAGAACATCCTTCCTCAGATGAGGCGACCAAAACTGTACACAGTACTCGAGGTGTGGTCTCACCAGTGCCCTGTACAGCTGCAGCAAGGTATCCCTGTTCCTGTATTCTAACCCTTTTGCTATGAAGGCCAGCATACCGTTTGCCTTCTTGACCGCCTGTTGCACCTGCATGCTCGCCTTCAGTGACTGGTGTACAAGAACACCCAGGTCTCTCTGTACTTCCCCCTCTCCCAATCTATTGCCATTTAAATAATAATTTGCCCTCCCGTTCCTGCACCCAAGGTGGATAACTTCGCACTTGTCCACATTATAGTGCATCTGCCATTTATCCGCCCAATCGCCCAGTCTGTCCAAATCGCTCTGGAGCTTCCTGGTCTCTTCCTCTGAGCCCACCCCACCTCCTAGTTTAGTGTCGTCTGCAAATTTGGAAATGCTGCATCCGACTCCCTGATCCAGGTCATTAATGTAAATTGTGAACAGCTGGGGGCCCAGGACAGATCCCTGTGGTACCCCACTTGTTACTGCCTGCCATTCAGAAAATGAGCCGTTTATTCCAACTCTCTGTTTTCTATCTGACAGCCAGTTCCCTATCCACGCCAAAACTTTCCCCTTTATCCCATGAGCCTCAATTTTCCATGCTAATCTTTTATGTGGGACCTTATCGAAGGCCTTTTGGAAGTCCAGGTACACCACATCTACTGGCTCTCCCCCATCTATTCTACCAGTTACTCCCTCAAAAAATTCCAATAGATTAGTCAAGCACGATTTACCCTTTGTAAATCCATGTTGACTCTGTCCTATCCTGTCCCCATTTGCTAAGTGCTCCGCTATTTCATCCTTAATGATGGACTCCAGCATTTTGCCCACAACTGATGTAAGGCTTACAGGTCTGTAATTACCTGCTTTTTCCCTACCCCCCTTTTTGAATAGTGGGGTAACGTTAGCTACCCTCCAATCCATCGGCACTGTTCCCGAGTCTAATGAATTCTGAAAAATCATCCTTAGTGCATCCGCTATCTCTAGGGCCACCTCCTTCAGTACCCTAGGATGCATGTTATCAGGCCCTGGGGATTTGTCCACCTTCAATCCCTTTAGCTTCCTTAACACCATATCCTTAGAGATATTGATTTGCGTCAGTTCCTCCTTTGCCAATGTCCCTATTTTTCCCGATATCCCAGGGAGGTTTTTTGTGTCTTCCTTCGTAAAGACTGACCCAAAGTATGCATTTAGTTGATCTGCCATTTCCTTATTTCCCATTATATATTCCCCCGTATCTGACTGCAATGGACCAACTTTGGTTTTCACCAGTCTTTTCCTTTTGATATATTTGAAGTGGATCGGAGTGTTTAGAATTGACTCTTTTGAAGCGAGTGTTTTGGATTGTTTTAGAGGGTTACGAAGTGTATTGGACTCTTCTGGCGTGTTGGGAGTGTGTTGGAGTGTTGTGCAGTGTTTTGTAGTGTATTGGAGTGTTTTGGCTTTACTGTTTAGAAGCGAGAATTTTCGAGTGTTTGGGAGTGTTTTGGAGTCTTTTATATTGTGTTGTGGTGTTCTGGTGTGTTTTGGACTGTTTTGGAGTGTTCTGGAGTGTTCTGGTGTGTTTTTGACTTTTGTCGTGTTTTGAAGTGGATCGGAGTGTTTGGGAGTGACTGTTTTGAAGCGAGTGTTTTGGAGTGCTTTAGAGGGTTTCGGAGTGTATGGGACTCTTTTGGCGTGTTTAGGAGTGTTTTGGACTCTTTTAGTGTGTTGTGGACCGTTTTGGTGTGCTGTTGAGTGTTTTGGAGTGAGTGCTTAGTAGCCAGTGTTTTGGAGGGTTCTGAAGTGTTTCGTAGAGTATGGGACTATTTTGGAGTGTTTGGGAGTGTGTCGGAGTGTTTTGTAGTGTATTGGAGTGTTTTGGATAGAATGTTTAGAAGCGAGAGTTTTGGAGTGTTTTGGACTGTTTTGTAGTGTTGTGGAGTGTTTTGGTGCGTTTTTGAGTTATGTCGTGTTTTGAAGTGTTTTGGAGTGGATTGGAGTGTTTGGGAGTGACTATTTTGAACCGAGTGTTTTGGAGTGTTGTGAAGTGTTTTGAAGTGTTTCGTACTGTATGGGACTGTTTTGGAGAGTTTGGAAGTGTGTTGGAGTGTTGTGCAGTGTTTTGTAGTGTTTTGGATTGAGTGTTTATAAGCAAGAATTTTCGAGTATTTGGGAGTGTTTTGGAGTGTTTTATATTCTGTTGTGGTGTGTTTTGGACTGTTTTGGAGTGTTGTGGAGTGTTCTGGTGTGTTTTTGACTTATGTCGTGTTTTGATGTGGATCGGAGTGTTTGGGAGTGACTGTTTTAAACCGAGTGTTTTGGACTGTTTTGGAATGCTATGAAGTGTTTCGTAGTGTATGGGACTGTTTTGGAGAGTTTGGAAGTGTGTTGGAGTGTTGTGAAGTGTTTTGTAGTGTATTGGAGTGTTTTGGATTTAGTGTTTCGAAGCGAGAATTTTCGAGTGTTTGGGAGTGTTTTGGAGTGTTTTATATTGTTTTGGACTCTTTTGGATTGTTGTGGCGTGTTCTGGTGTGTATTTGAGTTATGTCGTGTTTTGAAGTGGATCGGAGTGTTTAGAATTGACTCTTTTGAAGCGAGTGTTTTGGAGTGTTTTAGAGGGTTTCGAAGTGTATTGGACTCTTCTGGAGTGTTTGGGAGTGTGTTGGAGTGTTGTGCAGCGTTTTGTAGTGTATTGGAGTGTTTTGGATTTAGTGTTTAGAAGCGAGAATTTTCGAGTGTTTGGGAGTGTTTTGGAGTGTTTTATATTGTGTTGTGGTGTTCTGGTGTGTTTTGGACTGTTTTGGAGTGTTGTGGAGTGTTCTGGTGTGTTTTTGACTTATGTCGTGTTTTGAAGTGGATCGGTGTGTTTGGGAGTGACTGTTTTCAACCGAGTGTTTTGGAATGTTGTGAAGTGTTTTGAAGTGTTTCGTACAGTATGGGACTGTTTTGGAGAGTTTGGAAGTGTGTTGGAGTGTTGTGCAGTGTTTTTTAGTGTTTTGGATTGAGTGATTATAAGCAAGAATTTTCGAGTGTTTGGGAGTGTTTTGGACTGTTTTATATTCTGTTGTGGTGTGTTTTGGACTGTTTTGGAGTGCTGTGGTGTGTTCTGGTGTGTTTTTGACTTATGTCGTGTTTTGAAGTGGATCGGAGTGTTTGGGAGTGACTGTTTTGAAGCGAGTGTTTTGGAGTGTTTTAGAGGGTTTCGGAGTGTATGGGACTCTTTTGGCGTGTTTAGGAGTGTTTTGGACTCTTTTAGTGTGTTTTGGATCGTTTTGGTGTGCTGTTGAGTGTTTTGGAGTGAGTGCTTAGTAGCCAGTGTTATGGAGGGTTTTGAAGTGTTTCGTAGTGTATGGGACTATTTTGGAGTGTTTGGGAGTGTTTTGGATAGAATGTTTAGAAGCGAAAATTTTGGAGTGTTTTAGACTGTTTTGTAGTGTTGTGGAGTGTTTTGGTGCGTTTTTGAGTTATGTCGTGTTTTGAAGTGTTTTGGAGTGGATTGGAGTGCTTGGGAGTGACTGTTTTGAAGCGAGTGTTTTGGAGTGTTTTAGACGGTTTCGGAGTGTTTGGGACTCTTTTGGCGTGTTTAGGAGTGTTTTGGACTCTTTTAGTGTGTTTTGGATCGTTTTGGTGTGCTGTTGAGTGTTTTCGAGTGAGTGCTTAGTAGCCAGTATTATGGAGGGTTTTGAACTGTTTCGTAGTGTATGGGACTGTTTTGGAGAGTTTGGAAGTGTGTTGGAGTGTTGTGCAGTGTTTTGTAGTGTTTTGGATTGACTGTTTAAAAGCAAGAATTTTCGAGTGTTTCGGAGTGTTTTGGCGTGTTTTATATTGTGTTGTGGTGTTCTGGTGTGTTTTGGACTGTTTTGGAGTGTTCTGGTGTGTTTTTGACTTATGTCGTGTTTTGAAGTGGATCGGACTGTTTTGAAGCGAGTGTTTTGGAGTGTTTTAGACGGTTTCGGAGTGTATGGGACTCTTTTGGCGTGTTTAGGAGTGTTTTGGACTCTTTTAGTGTGTTTTGGATCGTTTTGGTGTGCTGTTGAGTGTTTTGGAGTGAGTGCTTAGTGTTATGGAGGGTTTTGAAGTGTTTCGTAGTGAATGGGACTATTTTGGAGTGTTTGTGAGTGTGTCGGAGTGTTTTGTAGTGTATTGGAGTGTTTTGGATAGAATGTTTAGAAGCGAGAATTTTGGAGTGTTTTGGACTGTTTTGTAGTGTTGTGGAGTGTTTTGGTGCGTTTTTGAGTTATGTCGTGTTTTGAAGTGTTTTGGAGTGGATTGGAGTGTTTGGGAGTGACTGTTTTGAACCGAGTGTTTTGGAGTGTTGTGAAGTGTTTTGAAGTGTTTCGTACTGTATGGGACTGTTTTGGAGAGTTTGGAAGTGTGTTGGAGTGTTGTGCAGTGTTTTGTAGTGTTTTGGATTGAGTGTTTATAAGCAAGAATTTTCGAGTGTTTGGGAGTGTTTTGGAGTGTTTTATATTCGGTTGTGGTGTGTTTTGGACTGTTTCGGAGTGTTGTGGAGTGTTCTGGTGTGTTTTTGACTTATGTCGTGTTTTGAAGTGGATCGGAGTGTTTGGGAGTGACTGTTTTGAAGCGAGTGTTTTGGAGTGTTTTAGAGGGTTTCGGAGTGTATCGGACTCTTTTGGCGTGTTTAGGAGTGTTTTGGACTCTTTTAGTGTGTTTTGGACCGTATTGGTGTGCTGTTGAGTGTTTTGGAGTGAGTGCTTAGTAGCCAGTGTTATGGAGGGTTTTGAAGTGTTTCGTAGTGAATGGGACTATTTTGGAGTGTTTGGGAGTGTGTCGGAGTGTTTTGTAGTGTATTGGAGTGTTTTGGATAGAATGTTTAGAAGCGAGAATTTTGGAGTGATTTGGACTGTTTTGTAGTGTTGTGGAGTGTTTTGGTGCGTTTTTGAGTTATGTCGTGTTTTGAAGTGTTTCGGAGTGGATTGGAGTGTTTGGGAGTGACTGTTTTGAACCGAGTGTTTTGGAGTGTTGTGAAGTGTTTTAAAGTGTTTCGTACTGTATGGGACTGTTTTGGAGAGTTTGGAAGTGTGTTGGAGTGTTGTGCAATGTTTTGTAGTGTTTTGGGTTGAGTGTGTATAAGCAAGAATTTTCGAGTGTTTGGGAGTGTTTTGGAGTGTTTTATATTCTGTTGTGGTGTGTTTTGGACTGTTTTGGAGTGTTGTGGAGTGTTCTGGTGTGTTTCTGACTTATGTCGTGTTTTGAAGTGGATTGGAATGTTTGGGAGTGACTGTTTTGAACCGAGTGTTTTGGACTGTTTTGGAATGCTGTGAAGTGTTTCGTAGTGTATGGGACTGTTTTGGAGAGTTTGGAAGTGTGTTGGAGTGTTGTGAAGTGTTTTGTAGTGTATTGGAGTGTATTGGATTTAGTGTTTCGAAGCGAGAATTTTCGAGTCTTTGGGAGTGTTTTGGAGTGTTTTATATTGTTTTGGGGTGTTTTGGACTGTTTTGGATTGTTGTGGCGTGTTCTGGTGTGTATTTGAGTTATGTCGTGTTTTGAAGTGGATCGGAGTGTTTAGAATTGATTCTTTTGAAGCGAGTGTTTTCGAGTGTTTTAGAGGGTTTCGAAGTGTATGGGACTCTTCTGGAGTGTTTGGGAGTGTGTTGGAGTGTTCTGCAGTGTTTTGTAGTGTATTGGAGTGTTTTGGATTTAGTGTTTAGAAGCGAGAATTTTCGAGTGTTTGGGAGTGTTTTGGAGTGTTTTTTATTGTTTTGGGGTGTATTGGACTGTTTTGGATTGTTGTGGCGTGTTCTGCTGTGTATTTGAGTTATGTCGTGTTTTGAAGTGGATCGGAGTGTTTAAAATTGACTCTTTTGAAGCGAGTGTTTTGGAGTGTTTTAGAGGGTTTCGAAGTGTATGGGACTCTTCTGGAGTGTTTGGGAGTGTGTTGGAGTGTTGTGCAGTGTTTTGTAGTGTATTGGAGTGTTCTGGCTTTAGTGTTTAGAAGCGAGAATTTTCGAGTGTTTGGGAGTGTTTTGGAATGTTTTATATTCTGTTGTGGTGTGTTTTGGACTGTTTTGGAGTGTTGTGGAGTGTTCTGATGTGTTTTTGACTTATGTCGTGTTTTGAAGTGGATCGGAGTGTTTGGGAGTGACTGTTTTGAAGCGAGTGTTTTGGAGTGTTTTAGAGGGTTTCGGAGTGTATCGGACACTTTTGGCGTGTTTAGGAGTGTTTTGGACTCTTTTAGTGTGTTTTGGATCGTATTGGTGTGCTGTTGAGTGTTTTGGAGTGAGTGCTTAGTAGCCAGTGTTATGGAGGGTTTTGAAGTGTTTCGTAGTGTATGGGACTATTTTGGAGTGTTTGGGAGTGTGTCGGAGTGTTTTGTAGTGTATTGGAGTGTTTTGGATAGAATGTTTAGAAGCGAGATTTTTGGAGTGTTTTGGACTGTTTTGTAGTGTTGTGGAGTGTTTTGGTGCGTTTTTGGGTTATGTCGTGTTTTGAAGTGTTTTGGAGTGGATTGGAGTGTTTGGGAGTGACTGTTTTGAACCGAGTGTTTTGGAGTGTTGTGAAGTGTTTTGAAGTGTTTCGTACTGTATGGGACTATTTTGGAGAGTTTGGAAGTGTGTTGGAGTGTTGTGCAGTGTTTTGTAGTGTTTTGGATTGAGTGTGTATAAGCAAGAATTTTCGAGTGTTTGGGAGTGTTTTGGAGTGTTTTATATTCTGTTGTGGTGTGTTTTGGACTGTTTTGGAGTGTTGTGGAGTGTTCTGGTGTGTTTTTGACTTATGTCGTGTTTTGAAGTGGATCGGAGTGTTTGGGAGTGACTGTTTTGAACCGAGTGTTTTGGACTGTTTTGGAATGCTGTGATCTGTTTCGTAGTGTATGGGACTGTTTTGGAGAGTTTGGAAGTGTGTTGGAGTGTTGTGAAGTGTTTTGTAGTTTATTGGAGTGTTTTGGATTTAGTGTTTCGAAGCGAGAATTTTCGAGTGCTTGGGAGTGTTTTGGAGTGTTTTATATTGTTTTGGGGTGTTTTGGACTGTTTTGGATTGTTGTGGCGTGTTCTGGTGTGTATTTGAGTTATGTCGTGTTTTGAAGTGGATCGGAGTGTTTAGAATTGACTCTTTTGAAGCAAGTGTTTTGGAGTGTTTTAGAGGGTTTCGAAGTGTATGGGACTCTTCTGGAGTGTTTGGGAGTGTGTTGGAGTGTTGTGCAGTGTTTTGTAGTGTATTGGAGTGTTTTGGCTTTAGTGTTTAGAAGCGAGAATTTTCGAGTCTTTGGGAGTGTTTTGGAGTGTTTTATATTGTGTTGTGGTGTTCTGGTGTGTTTTGAACTGTTTTGGAGTGTTGTGGAGTGTTCTGGTGTGTTTTTGACTTATGTCGTGTTTTGAAGTGGATCGGAGTGTTTGGGAGTGACTGCTTTGAAGCGAGTGTTTTGGAGTGTTTTAGAGGGTTTCGGAGTGTATGGGACTCTTTTGGCGTGTTTAGGAGTGTTTTGGACTCTTTTAGTGTGTTTTGGATCGTTTTGGTGTGCTGTTGAGTGTTTTGGAGTGTGCTTAGTAGCCAGTGTTATGGAGGGTTTTGAAGTGTTTCGTAGTGTATGGGACTATTTTGGAGTGTTTGGGAGTGTGTCGGAGTGTTTTGTAGTGTATTGGAGTGTTTTGGATAGAATGTTTAGAAGCGAGAATTTTGGAGTGTTTTAGACTGTTTTGTAGTGTTGTGGAGTGTTTTGGTGCGTTTTTGAGTTATGTCGTGTTTTGAAGTGTTTTGGAGTGGATTGGAGTGTTTGGGAGTGACTGTTTTGAACCGAGTGTTTTGGAGTGTTGTGAAGTGTTTTGAAGTGTTTCGTACTGTATGGGACTGTTTTGGAGAGTTTGGAAGTGTGTTGGAGTGTTGTGCAGTGTTTTGTAGTGTTTTGGATTGAGTGTTTATAAGCAAGAATTTTCGAGTGTTTGGGAGTGTTTTGGAGTGTTTTATATTCTGTTGTGATGTGTTTTGGACTGTTTTGGAGTGTTGTGGAGTGTTCTGGTGTGTTTCTGACTTATGTCGTGTTTTGAAGTGGATCGGAGTGTTTGGGAGTGACTGTTTTGAACCGAGTGTTTTGGACTGTTTTGGAATGCTGTGAAGTGTTTCGTAGTGTATGGGACTGTTTTGGAGGGTTTGGAAGTGTGTTGGAGTGTTGTGAAGTGTTTTGTAGTGTATTGGAGTGTTTTGGATTTAGTGTTTAGAAGCGAGAATTTTCGAGTGTTTGGGAGTGTTTTGGAGTGTTTTTTTATTGTTTTGGGGTGTTTTGGACTGTTTTGGATTGGTGTGGCGTGTTCTGGTGTGTATTTGAGTTATGTCGTGTTTTGAAGTGGATCGGAGTGTTTAGAATTGACTCTTTTGAAGCGAGTGCTTTGGAGTGTTTTAGAGGGTTTCGAAGTGTATGGGACTCTTCTGGAGTGTTTGGGAGTGTGTTGGAGTGTTGTGCAGTGTTTTGTAGTGTATTGGAGTGTTTTGGCTTTAGTGTTTAGAAGCGAGAATTTTCGAGTGTTTGGGAGTGTTTTGGAGTGTTTTATATTGTGTTGTGGTGTTCTGGTGTGTTTTGGACTGTTTTGGAGTGTTGTGGAGTGTTCTGGTGTGTTTTTGACTTATGTCGTGTTTTGAAGTGGATCAGAGTGTTTGGGAGTGACTGTTTTGAATAGAGTGTTTTGGAGTGTTTTAGAGGGTTTCGGAGTATATGGGACTCTTTTGGCGTGTTTAGGAGTGTTTTGGACTCTTTTAGTGTGTTTTGGATCGTTTTGGTGTGCTGTTGAGTGTTTTGGAGTGAGTGCTTAGTAGCCAGTGTTATAGAGGGTTTTGAAGTATTTCGTAGTGAATGGGACTATTTTGGAGTGTTTGGGAGTGTGTCGGAGTGTTTTGTAGTGTATTGGAGTGTTTTGGATAGAATGGTTAGAAGCGAGAATTTTGGAGTGTTTTCGACTGTTTTGTAGTGTTATGGAGTGTTTTGGTGCGTTTTTGAATTATGTCGTGTTTTGAAGTGTTTTGGAGTGGATTGAAGTGTTTGGGAGTGTTGTGAAGTGTTTTGAAGTGTTTCGTACTGTATGGGACTGTTTTGGAGAGTTTGGAAGTGTGTTGGAGTGTTGTGCAGTGTTTTGTAGTGTTTTGGATTGAGTGTTTATAAGCAAGAATTTTCGAGTGTTTTGGAGTGTTTTATATTCTGTTGTGGTGTGTTTTGGACTGTTTTGGAGTGTTGTGGAGTGTTCTGGTGTGTTTTGGACTTATGTCGTGTTTTGAAGTGGATCGGAGTGTTTGGGAGTGACTGTTTTGAACCGAGTGTTTTGGACTGTTTTGGAATGCTGTGAAGTGTTTCGTAGTGTATGGGACTGTTTTGGAGAGTTTGGAAGTGTGTTGGAGTGTTGTGAAGTGTTTTGTAGTGTATTGGAGTGTTTTGGATTTAGTCTTTAGAAGCGAGAATTTTCGAGTGTTTGGGAGTGTTTTGGAGTGTTTTATATTGTTTTGGGGTGTTTTGGACTGTTTTGGATTGTTGTGGCGTGTTCTGGTGTGTATTTGAGTTATGTCGTGTTTTGAAGTGGATCGGAGTGTTTAGAATTGACTCTTTTGAAGCGAGTGTTTTGGAGTGTTTTAGAGGGTTTCGAAGTGTATGGGACTCTTCTGGAGTGTTTGGGAGTGTGTTGGAGTGTTGTGCAGTGTTTTGTAGTGTATTGGAGTGTTTTGGATTTAGTGTTTAGAAGCGAGAATTTTCGAGTGTTTGGGAGTGTTTTGGAGTGTTTTTTATTGTTTTGGGGTGTATTGGACTGTTTTGGATTGTTGTGGCGTGTTCTGCTGTGTATTTGAGTTATGTCGTGTTTTGAAGTGGATCGGAGTGTTTAAAATTGACTCTTTTGAAGCGAGTGTTTTGGAGTGTTTTAGAGGGTTTCGAAGTGTATGGGACTCTTCTGGAGTGTTTGGGAGTGTGTTGGAGTGTTGTGCAGTGTTTTGTAGTGTATTGGAGTGTTCTGGCTTTAGTGTTTAGAAGCGAGAATTTTCGAGTGTTTGGGAGTGTTTTGGAATGTTTTATATTCTGTTGTGGTGTGTTTTGGACTGTTTTGGAGTGTTGTGGAGTGTTCTGATGTGTTTTTGACTTATGTCGTGTTTTGAAGTGGATCGGAGTGTTTGGGAGTGACTGTTTTGAAGCGAGTGTTTTGGAGTGTTTTAGAGGGTTTCGGAGTGTATCGGACACTTTTGGCGTGTTTAGGAGTGTTTTGGACTCTTTTAGTGTGTTTTGGATCGTATTGGTGTGCTGTTGAGTGTTTTGGAGTGAGTGCTTAGTAGCCAGTGTTATGGAGGGTTTTGAAGTGTTTCGTAGTGTATGGGACTATTTTGGAGTGTTTGGGAGTGTGTCGGAGTGTTTTGTAGTGTATTGGAGTGTTTTGGATAGAATGTTTAGAAGCGAGATTTTTGGAGTGTTTTGGACTGTTTTGTAGTGTTGTGGAGTGTTTTGGTGCGTTTTTGGGTTATGTCGTGTTTTGAAGTGTTTTGGAGTGGATTGGAGTGTTTGGGAGTGACTGTTTTGAACCGAGTGTTTTGGAGTGTTGTGAAGTGTTTTGAAGTGTTTCGTACTGTATGGGACTATTTTGGAGAGTTTGGAAGTGTGTTGGAGTGTTGTGCAGTGTTTTGTAGTGTTTTGGATTGAGTGTGTATAAGCAAGAATTTTCGAGTGTTTGGGAGTGTTTTGGAGTGTTTTATATTCTGTTGTGGTGTGTTTTGGACTGTTTTGGAGTGTTGTGGAGTGTTCTGGTGTGTTTTTGACTTATGTCGTGTTTTGAAGTGGATCGGAGTGTTTGGGAGTGACTGTTTTGAACCGAGTGTTTTGGACTGTTTTGGAATGCTGTGATCTGTTTCGTAGTGTATGGGACTGTTTTGGAGAGTTTGGAAGTGTGTTGGAGTGTTGTGAAGTGTTTTGTAGTTTATTGGAGTGTTTTGGATTTAGTGTTTCGAAGCGAGAATTTTCGAGTGCTTGGGAGTGTTTTGGAGTGTTTTATATTGTTTTGGGGTGTTTTGGACTGTTTTGGATTGTTGTGGCGTGTTCTGGTGTGTATTTGAGTTATGTCGTGTTTTGAAGTGGATCGGAGTGTTTAGAATTGACTCTTTTGAAGCAAGTGTTTTGGAGTGTTTTAGAGGGTTTCGAAGTGTATGGGACTCTTCTGGAGTGTTTGGGAGTGTGTTGGAGTGTTGTGCAGTGTTTTGTAGTGTATTGGAGTGTTTTGGCTTTAGTGTTTAGAAGCGAGAATTTTCGAGTCTTTGGGAGTGTTTTGGAGTGTTTTATATTGTGTTGTGGTGTTCTGGTGTGTTTTGAACTGTTTTGGAGTGTTGTGGAGTGTTCTGGTGTGTTTTTGACTTATGTCGTGTTTTGAAGTGGATCGGAGTGTTTGGGAGTGACTGCTTTGAAGCGAGTGTTTTGGAGTGTTTTAGAGGGTTTCGGAGTGTATGGGACTCTTTTGGCGTGTTTAGGAGTGTTTTGGACTCTTTTAGTGTGTTTTGGATCGTTTTGGTGTGCTGTTGAGTGTTTTGGAGTGTGCTTAGTAGCCAGTGTTATGGAGGGTTTTGAAGTGTTTCGTAGTGTATGGGACTATTTTGGAGTGTTTGGGAGTGTGTCGGAGTGTTTTGTAGTGTATTGGAGTGTTTTGGATAGAATGTTTAGAAGCGAGAATTTTGGAGTGTTTTAGACTGTTTTGTAGTGTTGTGGAGTGTTTTGGTGCGTTTTTGAGTTATGTCGTGTTTTGAAGTGTTTTGGAGTGGATTGGAGTGTTTGGGAGTGACTGTTTTGAACCGAGTGTTTTGGAGTGTTGTGAAGTGTTTTGAAGTGTTTCGTACTGTATGGGACTGTTTTGGAGAGTTTGGAAGTGTGTTGGAGTGTTGTGCAGTGTTTTGTAGTGTTTTGGATTGAGTGTTTATAAGCAAGAATTTTCGAGTGTTTGGGAGTGTTTTGGAGTGTTTTATATTCTGTTGTGATGTGTTTTGGACTGTTTTGGAGTGTTGTGGAGTGTTCTGGTGTGTTTCTGACTTATGTCGTGTTTTGAAGTGGATCGGAGTGTTTGGGAGTGACTGTTTTGAACCGAGTGTTTTGGACTGTTTTGGAATGCTGTGAAGTGTTTCGTAGTGTATGGGACTGTTTTGGAGGGTTTGGAAGTGTGTTGGAGTGTTGTGAAGTGTTTTGTAGTGTATTGGAGTGTTTTGGATTTAGTGTTTAGAAGCGAGAATTTTCGAGTGTTTGGGAGTGTTTTGGAGTGTTTTTTTATTGTTTTGGGGTGTTTTGGACTGTTTTGGATTGGTGTGGCGTGTTCTGGTGTGTATTTGAGTTATGTCGTGTTTTGAAGTGGATCGGAGTGTTTAGAATTGACTCTTTTGAAGCGAGTGCTTTGGAGTGTTTTAGAGGGTTTCGAAGTGTATGGGACTCTTCTGGAGTGTTTGGGAGTGTGTTGGAGTGTTGTGCAGTGTTTTGTAGTGTATTGGAGTGTTTTGGCTTTAGTGTTTAGAAGCGAGAATTTTCGAGTGTTTGGGAGTGTTTTGGAGTGTTTTATATTGTGTTGTGGTGTTCTGGTGTGTTTTGGACTGTTTTGGAGTGTTGTGGAGTGTTCTGGTGTGTTTTTGACTTATGTCGTGTTTTGAAGTGGATCAGAGTGTTTGGGAGTGACTGTTTTGAATAGAGTGTTTTGGAGTGTTTTAGAGGGTTTCGGAGTATATGGGACTCTTTTGGCGTGTTTAGGAGTGTTTTGGACTCTTTTAGTGTGTTTTGGATCGTTTTGGTGTGCTGTTGAGTGTTTTGGAGTGAGTGCTTAGTGTTATAGAGGGTTTTGAAGTATTTCGTAGTGAATGGGACTATTTTGGAGTGTTTGGGAGTGTGTCGGAGTGTTTTGTAGTGTATTGGAGTGTTTTGGATAGAATGGTTAGAAGCGAGAATTTTGGAGTGTTTTCGACTGTTTTGTAGTGTTGTGGAGTGTTTTGGTGCGTTTTTGAATTATGTCGTGTTTTGAAGTGTTTTGGAGTGGATTGAAGTGTTTGGGAGTGTTGTGAAGTGTTTTGAAGTGTTTCGTACTGTATGGGACTGTTTTGGAGAGTTTGGAAGTGTGTTGGAGTGTTGTGCAGTGTTTTGTAGTGTTTTGGATTGAGTGTTTATAAGCAAGAATTTTCGAGTGTTTTGGAGTGTTTTATATTCTGTTGTGGTGTGTTTTGGACTGTTTTGGAGTGTTGTGGAGTGTTCTGGTGTGTTTTGGACTTATGTCGTGTTTTGAAGTGGATCGGAGTGTTTGGGAGTGACTGTTTTGAACCGAGTGTTTTGGACTGTTTTGGAATGCTGTGAAGTGTTTCGTAGTGTATGGGACTGTTTTGGAGAGTTTGGAAGTGTGTTGGAGTGTTGTGAAGTGTTTTGTAGTGTATTGGAGTGTTTTGGATTTAGTCTTTAGAAGCGAGAATTTTCGAGTGTTTGGGAGTGTTTTGGAGTGTTTTATATTGTTTTGGGGTGTTTTGGACTGTTTTGGATTGTTGTGGCGTGTTCTGGTGTGTATTTGAGTTATGTCGTGTTTTGAAGTGGATCGGAGTGTTTAGAATTGACTCTTTTGAAGCGAGTGTTTTAGAGGGTTTCGAAGTGTATGGGACTCTTCTGGAGTGTTTGGGAGTGTGTTGGAGTGTTGTGCAGTGTTTTGTAGTGTATTGGAGTGTTTTGGCTTTAGTGTTTAGAAGCGAGAATTTTCGAGCGTTTGGGAGTGTTTTGGAGTGTTTTATTTTGTGTTGTGGTGTTCTGATGTGTTTTGGACTGTTTTGGAGTGTTGTGGAGTGTTCTGGTGTGTTTTGGACTTATGTCTTGTTTTGAAGTGGATCGGAGTGTTTGGGAGTGACTGTTTTGAAGCGAGTGTTTTGGAGTGTTTTAGACGGTTTCGGACTGTATGGGACTCTTTTGGCGTGTTTAGGAGTGTTTTGGACTCTTTTAGTGTGTTTTGGATCGTTTTGGTGTGCTGTTGAGTGTTTTGGAGTGAGTGCTTAGTAGCCAGTGTTATGGAGGGTTTTGAAGTGTTTCGTAGTGAATGGGACTATTTTGGCGTGTTTGGGAGTGTGTCGGAGTGTTTTGTAGTGTATTGGAGTGTTTTGGATAGAATGTTTAGAAGCGAGAATTTTGGAGTGTTTTGGACTGTTTTGTAGTGTTGTGGAGTGTTTTGGTGCGTTTTTGAGTTATGTCGTGTTTTGAAGTGTTTTGGAGTGGATTGGAGTGTTTGGGAGTGACTGTTTTGAACCGAGTGTTTTGAAGTGTTGTGAAGTGTTTTGAAGTGTTTCGTACTGTATGGGACTGTTTTGGAGAGTTTGGAAGTGTGTTGGAGTGTTGTGCAGTGTTTTGTAGTGTTTTGGATTGAGTGTGTATAAGCAAGAATTTTCGAGTGTTTGGGAGTGTTTTGGAGTGTTTTATATTCTGTTGTGGTGTGTTTTGGACTGTTTTGGAGTGTTGTGGAGTGTTCTGGTGTGTTTCTGACTTATGTCGTGTTTTGAAGTGGATCGGAGTGCTTGGGAGTGACTGTTTTGATCCGAGTGTTTTGGACTGTTTTGGAATGCTGTGAAGCGTTTCGTAGTGTATGGGACTGTTTTGGAGAGTTTGGAAGTGTGTTGGAGTGTTGTGAAGTGTTTTGTAGTGTATTGGAGTGTTTTGGATTTAGTCTTTCGAAGCGAGAATTTTCGTATGTTTGGGAGTGTTTTGGAGTGTTTTATATTGTTTTGGGGTGTTTTGGACTGTTTTGGATTGTTGTGGCGTGTTCTGGTGTGTATTTGAGTTATGTCGTGTTTTGAAGTGGATCGGAGTGTTTAGAATTGACTCTTTTGAAGCGAGTGTTTTGGAGTGTTTTAGAGGGTTTCGAAGGGTATTGGACTCTTCTGGAGTGTTTGGGAGTGTGTTGGAGTGTTGTGCAGTGTTTTGTAGTGTATTGGAGTGTTTTGGATTTAGTGTTTAGAAGCGAGAATTTTCGAGTGTTTGGGAGTGTTTTGGAGTGTTTTTTTATTGTTTTGGGGTGTATTGGACTGTTTTGGATTGTTGTGGCGTGTTCTGCTGTGTATTTGAGTTATGTCGTGTTTTGAAGTGGATCGGAGTGTTTAGAATTGACTCTTTTGAAGCGAGTGTTTTGGAGTGTTTTAGAGGGTTTCGAAGTGTATTGGACTCTTCTGGGGTGTTTGGGAGAGTGTTGGAGTGTTGTGCAGTGTTTTGTAGTGTATTGGAGTATTTTGGATTTAGTGTTTAGAAGCGAGAATTTTCGAGTGTTTGGGAGTGTTTTGGAGTGTTTGGGAGTGTGTCGGAGTGTTTTGTAGTGCATTGGAGTGTTTTGGATAGAATGTTTAGAAGCGAGAATTTTGGAGTGTTTTAGACTGTTTTGTAGTGCTGTGGAGTGTTTTGGTGCGTTTTTGAGTTATGTCGTGTTTTGAAGTGTTTTGGAGTGGATTGGAGTGTTTCGGAGTGAGTGTTTTGAACCGAGTGTTTTGGAGTGTTGTGAAGTGTTTTGAAGTGTTTCGTACTGTATGGGACTGTTTTGGAGAGTTTGGAAGTGTGTTGGAGTGTTGTGCAGTGTTTTCTAGTGTTTTGCATTGAGTGTTTATAAGCAAGAATTTTCGAGTGTTTGGGAGTGTTTTGGAGTGTTTTATATTCTGTTGTGGTGTGTTTTGGACTGTTTTGTAGTGTTGTGGAGTGTTCTGGTGTGTTTTTGACTGATGTCGTGTTTTGAAGTGGATCGGAGTGTTTGGGAGTGACTGTTTTGAACCGAGTGTTTTGGACTGTTTTGGAATGCTGTGATGTGTTTCGTAGTGTATGGGACTGTTTTGGAGAGTTTGGAAGTGTGTTGGAGTGTTGTGAAGTGTTTTGTAGTGTATTGGAGTGTTTTGGCTTTAGTGTTTAGAAGCGAGAATTTTCCAGTGTTTGGGAGTGTTTTGGAGTGTTTTATATTGTGTTGTGGTGTTCTGGTGTGTTTTGGACTGTTTTGGAGTGTTGTGGAGTGTTCTGGTGTGTTTTTGACTTATGTCGTGT
The DNA here is from genome assembly GCF_052327205.1 of Somniosus microcephalus. Lineage (NCBI taxonomy): Eukaryota > Metazoa > Chordata > Chondrichthyes > Squaliformes > Somniosidae > Somniosus > Somniosus microcephalus. The sequence goes on from NW_028225183.1 coordinate 52,646,255, forward strand.
TTTGAAGTGGATCGGAGTGTTTGGGAGTGACTGTTTTGAAGCGAGTGTTTTAGAGGGTTTCGGAGTGTATGGGACTCTTTTGGCGTGTTTAGGAGTGTTTTCGACTC